>NW_010412531.1:0-16792 GCF_000710305.1 Buceros rhinoceros silvestris | reverse complement strand
TGAAGAAAACCATGAGCTTCCATGTTAATTTTGCATATGATGAACTCTGAAAGATTTTGGATCTTTGAAAATTTGGACCTTTCTCCTATCCAGGTGGCTAAATCCCGTAGTGGGATTTAGGTGTGTAAGTATTTTCTGGATATCAGCCTGTGTGACTCGTCCAAGGTCAAGCACAGAGCATATCTGCACTGTAAAGGGAGAAAAAAGTTCCAGGTTACTGCTCTAACCATTGCCTTTTTCATCATTTCCTAGAATAGAGAGCTGACTTCCCACGTTCTGCTTTAAAACAGCCATTTTTAAATAAGAGTTCAGGAGTTTAGCTTTATTTAGTTTCATGAACAGTCAAATCCATGCAGAGGATCTGGGTTCATGAGGAGACATAAATACAATCCCTTTCTTAGACAAGCAAGGACTACAAAATCACAGGGGATGTTCAAGCTTTGGGATGTACCAAGTGCATCCCTTCTGTGTACCCTGCAGCAGCTGGCCAGAGCGCAGTATCAAACCCCAGGATGAAACTGGCTGTTCTGTCAGACACAATGCTGGTGTGCATCTGCCACTGTGAGAAGGGGAGATGATGAAAACAGGGAAAACAATAAAGGTGGCACACTTAGGCCAGTCTAGTATTCTAAGATCCATCCTCAGGAAAGATAAAAGGCCTCTTGGCATATGGCTTCAGCCAAGATGACGGGCAAGATAAAACTCTAAGATCTCCAGCTGAAAATACAAATGACAAATAAAGAGAAATTTCTGGAGGAGAGAGAATGGCATGAGCCACCATGCATGTAGCTGGCATTTAAAATCAGATAACAAATGGGAATCTTTTTTATCATCAATTATGACAAAGCATAATATCACATAAAAGTTCAAAAATGTAAAAGAAACAAGGTCCTTTGACTGAATATGCTCCATCTGCAGCCAGCACAAATTACACAGGCTGGAAAACTAAGCAGATTCTTACAGGATCAGGTATTACGTGAAGTGTTCAGGATTTGGGTTAATGAATACAGTGTTCTCCCAGATGTTCCATCATTGTTCCAGAGTTGGAGGAAAGCTGGCTGCAGACCAAATCAAATTTTTATATTCCTCTTAGATACTGCCAGACACTAAGATTTCATCAATATAACATCTGAGGCACAGAGACAATGCATCATGGTTGGATAACCCTATATTCAATCCATTTTGCTGAAGACAGGACAAATAAACTAAGAATCAGAACATTCAATGAGTCATATCAAAGGTATAAATTGAAAGTCAACATTTGTACTGCATATAATGTAGCCGAAAAAGAATTTATAGTCTGGAATTTCCCATTTAAACACTGCTGCTGCTTCTTGCAGATATACTCCAAATGCTAACTTTAAACACTGCCAGTCCTTTCAAGTTGGGTTTTCTGCTTACTTTATAATATCTTTAGGATGCACATCCTTCTCCGGGGTAATTGAGAGTCTGAGAAAAGAAAATAATTGCTAAAAATGCCTAGTTGGCTTAGGAAAAGCACACCACTTAGTTTTTTACTAAGGAGCTAAAAATCAGGTTTGCTTTGTTTTGTTTTTTTAAACATATCATCCTTTTTGTAAGCAGAATTAAACAAGGAAGTTTCTGGGATGTGCAGAGACAGAGATTTCTAGAGACAAAAAAGGAAGGTCAGCATAACACTCTAGAAATGCCTAAGAGGTGATGACAGGAATAAAAAGAGTCAACATTAATGCTCGCCAACAGAAACCCACCACAAGAAATAAACCAAACTTTAATCCACAGAAATTAATAATCCTTTACAAGTTTATCTTGAGTGCATAGCTCATCCTCATGCCGAGCAAGAGGCAAGGTGACGTCAGAGAAGAGAGTGTACTTGGGGAATGAGTTTCAAGTTTGAGGCTTAAAAGCAGACTGGATGAGGTCTGTGATTAAAAGCTAAGATCCAGTTCAGTTACACTAATCTCATTTGGTCTGCATTTCTGCTTAAACTGGTCACTTAGCCCAAAGGATTGTGTGTGTGTGTGTGTCTGTATATGCTTGCTTGTGCATACACATCCATGAGACCTAAATACCTGCATGGATTTTTTTTTTTTTTTGTAACCTCTAAAAGCAGGTCAGCAATGAGCATTCACTGGGCATGAAACATTAAACTATAAAATGTTCCCTGCCTGGTGCTTGTAAGATTTTGAGTTTTGGGGGACAAGCAAGTATCCGGGAGTACAATAATTATATTCACGACAAGTATTTGATGCAGTGCTTCAGAGGTGCCCTTTCTCAAAAGACACACATCTGGGGTCAGGTGATAGGAGAGAAAACAAGAAGCGGAGAAGGAAATGCCATGAAGCTGTTCCCTAAGACTGGGTCCTGACTGTGGTCCTCCTTAAGCCCAAGGACCATACTAGGAGTGCAGTAAAATTCCTCTGCAGCTTCAGTGACTCAGCAGAGCCTGGAGCTAGGGAGCTACTGCATCATGGTGAACTCATGGTATGTAGGAGACAGGAGCTGCAGGACAGCTGACTGAAACTTGTGCTAAACTTAGGGCTGCACATTCTCCAGATTCAGCAATGCCATGAATCAGGACAGTAAAAATTAAAATACAGTCACACCTCTGAGAATCCAGGGAAATGTATCTCATTTGAGTACATCAAAGTTGAAATTCAGCCAGAACAGTGCTTACAGCATCTTCTGTTATATGGACAAAAAAACCCAAACCCAAAACCAAACCCGTCAAACTTTAAGGCAACCAAGAAAATCTCACTTCATTTATGTTCCATTTGAAACCTTTCACTTCAGCAATTGCAGAAACGTGGCATGTAAGTGAAAGAGTATTGACTTGTTCTTAAAAGGAAAAATAATTTGCATAACATAAAACAATAGTTTCATGAGGCCCATTTCTGTGTGTGTAACAAGATGACAAGTTAATAGGGACATGTATTCTTGGAAATTCAGACTTCAGATCTTGTTGATAATAGGTGAAAAACTTGAACTGTATGTATTGATCTGGGGAATATACTGTCTTCTTAGCATAAAGCATGTCCTCTTCTTCTTGAATTTGCCTAAATATATCTTGAATTTCCATTCAGCTTTGGCTTGTTGAGGTTTTTTTCTTTTTAAGTAATTATTTACAAATTAGTTTTCTTGCGAGTAAACTATCAAGGGAGGCACACTTCCCTTTCTTCAAATATATGCAATAGATCTAATTATTTTTCTGTAAAACTACAAACAACCTTCTAAATAATGACAATCATCAGAAAACATGAGGGTCTGTCACTTACAATCTCTGCCAACTGCTGATAACATTTTATTACTGCTTAGAAAGGTTGATTAAAGCTTGTAATAGATTTAGCGAGGGTGAAAGATTAACAAAAAGGTATTTATGGCAGAGACACTAAAACATAATATGTTCTCAGTAAACACTCGAAAAGACCCAGCCCTGTGACATTTATAGATGTTGCTCAAGAAGTAGTTTTTCATCTGCATGACGAAACTAGTAACAAGTTTCTACATGCTGGAAAGAAGAAAAAAAAACAAGACAGAAAGGGAGAGGAGTACATTCATTACCTTTGCATGTCTAATGCAACAGCAAGTGAGAAAGTGTTCTTCAAAAATAAACCAGTTGAAACCCCTGAAAAATTTCCTGGGACTGCTGTTGTTTGACCATTTGGACAATCTCCTCCCTTGAAATTATAGCAATGGAAAATTAAGAAACAGGTTGGATCAGAAGGCAATGACTAAGGGGCATCTATTTATGTCTGGCCTTGAAGGAGGATGTTACTCACATCCCTCAGTTCACGCACCCCACATCCCTGCATAGTAGGACAGACACTATGTGGGGCTGGGTGCTGTAGAGCACAGAAACTGAACGCATCACAGGTGGCAGTCTGTGATGGGCTGGCAAGATGAGCATCAAAGCTTTCCTCCTGCTGGGGAAAGGTGCATCCAACAGGCTAGCAGCTCTGAAGAGCATGTTTCAGTGTGGAGCTGGTATAAAGGATGGAGAGAACTGCAAGAGCACGTACAAACACCCACATCCCTCACCATGAGTGAGGTCGACCATCCTCTGGAAATACCAAAGACACCAGAATGGCTTCATGAGTTGCACTAAGCCCTAGTTCCTCAAGTGAGAACACACATTCCTGTGGCACAGCACAGCCTCCCTGAAACATTTGACCATTCATCCAGTCGTAGTGGCCACTTGCAGGTAGTATTTTAACGGACTGCAGGATCAGCTTGCTTCTCCCTTCAGAACAGCCTCGGCTGAGATCAGCTGTGAAAGACCTGGTGCAGCTGAGAAACAGGTGGCCAAACTCAGCAGTTAGAAACACAAGGATGTGAATGCACGTGCCATGGCAAAGAGCTTCAGCTGTCCTAGCTCAGTCCTGACCTTCAGTTGTCTGCTCTGCCTCTCTCCACCCTCCCTAGTCAAGAAGATGGAACAGGAGGGTTTGTTTGGCTTCCAAAAGCCTGTGGCTTGCCCTAGTAAAACAAACTGAGGTCTATTCCAATAAACTATGATGAGTCAGTGGATGCTGAGCATCTACACTCAGACACCAGGAAGCAGGACGTATCTCCAGTAGTGAGCTGGAGCAGACGGAGGGGTGGGGGGTGGTGCTGACTGGTTCAGACTGCCTACCTTAAGCCAACATGCCAGGACGAGATGACCTCTCAAGGTCTTTTCTGATGTGACTCTGGCTATAGATATACATACACCGTCTGTAAACACATTAATGTGTAGCTCATCAGAGAGGTCAAACTGTGGTGAAGCAGAATGAGTTTGTGGTTAATCCAAGCAGAGAGCCACCATCTGCAGCCTGTGAAAATGTTTGTAAGTTAAAGTATTGCAAAGTGGATGACAGATTACAGGACCTGTGAACACAAGTCAGTGTGCCCTAAACCGTTCCTCAAATGCACTAACAGGCAATGCTCACTTTGAGGATGACTCACGGCTTTCATGTTGAAAAGTGGAAAAATTTTTTTTTTAATGTCAAGTGATGGTCAAAACTAAGGTTGTTAGCTATCTCAAAAGATGTAAACCCAAATCTGTCCCAGGTTTAACCATACTTCATAATCATAGCTAATACATGAGCCCAAACACATCTTCTGAGATTAAATTATACAGTGATTTTTTTCCTCCCTCATTCTTTCATACCTGGGAAACGAATAAAGCCTTGAAAAAATACTTCCAGGCTATATAAAGATAGACAAAAAGCAATCAATGTAAACAAAAATCTCATATTTATGTGTTGATGTAGTGAGTCAGAATAAACATGACAGCTTTACCTGAGAAGTTAGAGTCTGAAAACAATCCCCGCATGTTTGGCAACAGGCGCAGATGATTTTTTAAAGAAATACCAAAAATAAGCTTAGCAACATACTTTTCAACTCCCACAGGTAAGCCTCATTCACACAGGCAGACTCACCACAGTAAAGAAAAAAGAAGAATCCTGTGATGCTGAGGGCTGAGCATCCCCCATACCCTGGTACTCCACACGCTGCCTGTATCCCTCAAAGCTGTCAGCTAAAACCTGCTCCCACAGGGCTAACCTGCTCAGACAGTAATATTTCTCCTGGAAACAATAATGAATGATAGGTCCAGCAAAGACTGGCATAGCGAGCTAAAGCCACAGAGCACACAGAGGAAGGAAAGAGACTGGGACTGACACGGTTCTTTATTTCCAGCATTTAAATGCTGGCTGCCAGCACAGCTGGTACGTGACATACTATGAGAAGGACTTGCACCTCATCAGGCAGTGCTGGTGTGAAGCTGACAACCTCCTCTACCTCCATGGCAATGCTGTTCCTGATCCCTGTGACACTTGACTACCTTGAATACGATCACGAAAGATGATTTTCTACCCGGACAACAAAGATGACAACTGGGTTTCAAAAGACACTGCTAACACTTGATTGCCAGTATGGAAAGTTAATTCTATGCAGTCTGAACCATTTTGGAGTAGACAATGGATGGATAGAGTACTTCACCTGGCTGAACAGCCGGTTTGACTTTGACAAATCTAGTCATGGAAGAAATTGAGGGAAATTTTGAAAGCTGGATGGTATGTCCAACATATAATTAATTAAAGGATAGAGAGATTAAAAGAACCTCAAAAGCCATGGAAACTTACACACTGTCAGTGTCTGAACAAAGCTAAACATCCTGAGGGCTAGTTCATCAGCTGGGAAAGCGGAAGATTATCAGAGAAATACAGATAGGATTTTTGCTACAGATAGAGGCAATACTTCAATTTTTACCTCCCAGTTAGAAGGTACCAGAGCAGAAATTCACATCAAAAACATTATTTTATCTCTATCTCCTTGATTCAATAAAACTATTCAGGTGAGAAGTATTCCCCTTTTTTTTTTACATTTAAAATCAAAGGTTAGCAAGTCAGAGGTTAAACCATGATTTTTTTTTTTCAAGACTCTTCGCGCTTGAGTGCCAAAGCATTCTTTTTTCTTCTAGCTTAGGAAACAGCTGAATAGGCAGGGCAGTGCTATGGCTTGTATTAAATGCATTCAGAGAAATCACATCCTTTCTCTTTTCTTTTTTTTTCTTTTTCATAGTATAGACATTTTAGGAAAAGATGCTGAATTTCACAGATGAAACAAAGACACTCAAGAAGCAACCCTTCCCAGGACTGTGAACTCTTGTGAACTCTAATTTTTGCTTCTTCAGCTTCTAGCGTAGCACCATTTCCTAAACCTCAGGTTTCACACATTCTCTAATGCTGAGTCTCAAGCTGGGGAAAGGATAGGTAAAACATGGTTCTCTGTATCTTATACCAAGTGATTTTTATAAGAATATAAACGAAACCTTCAGTCTCCAAATGCTACTGGCTCAACGACCAGTGTTTTATTTTATCTTTCCCTTCGCTCTGTTTGGCATCTTTTGAAGTCAGTGAGAGTTTTTTCACTGGATGTTGAAATAAATCATAATGAATCAATAATTATCCACATTTGCTTGATAGCTAGGAATTCTGTTATATTCCGCAGATATCAGGAGAGCTTTCAGCTATGTAACTCCATTTCATTTTTAACTACTGCCCTGCGTCCACTCTGGCTTGTAGCCAAATTTTGAGTATAATTGTTTTCTATTAAAAGCAAGGCATCATGCTTCTAGAGAGATTTCCTCTCTAGAAGTGGCACCTTAGCTGTTGACAAAGTTAGTGTTCTTGGAGGAGTTAGGGCTACACACCTCTACCATCAGGGCAGGAGAAAACTTCCTAAAAGAAATCACTGCTAGGAGTGGTGAGACAGGCCCTGGATGATGAAGCTCCTTTGTTCCCAGCCCAAGGAGTCCTGCGCTGCTCCTATCCTCCAGTCCCTATGGTGCCCTAGTAGCATCCTCTCTAGAAATAACTCATCACTAATCTTCTACTTCTGCGTGAAGTGGTAAAAGCTCAAAAAATTTGATGGTCCTATCATCTTTATTGAAGAAAAATCATTTAATTTGAAATATTTCCTCATGAATATTTTCTATCTCCAAATTACTCCAGTTTTACGAGTTAATAGTATGTAACTTTAGTTCCTGACCTTGAAGTAATCTGATTCAGCAGCAGCAATCTTATCTATCTCCCTTATGCAAACACAGAGTCCAGAAGCAAACTGGCTAGAAAAAAATAGAAGAATTCATAAGTCTATCAAATATGCGCAGTCCTGCAGGAACTACCAAATATCCTTCAATACACAAGAGGCAAAGCTTTCAAATGAAAGCTGAAGCACGTTACCTGCTTTTTATTTGCTCCCCAATAGCCCCAGAGAGGAACCCGAACTTGGAGGGTCAATATGCATTTTGACTCTCTGTGTGTGCACAAGACCAGCTGTCTTGTGTGGGTTAACCAAAAATTCTACATTACTACAGTCTCTCTATGTTACCAGCTCCCATACTGTCCTACACACAGGTGGCAATTTCTGTTGGTCATGGGACATCATGGAGCAATCTGTTGGGAATTTAGATGTTACTAGACTAGTGCCTATACACCAGTTTTTGGGGTAGGTTTTTTTATGCTCGCCATCATTAGAAATCATCATCAGTGCAAGCCAAGTTAAGTCAAAAGCAAGAAAAAATACTTATTTATTCAATCCAAAATAAGCAACACAGTTGCAGAGATTTATAACTTATGGCTGGCAAAAAGGAAAGAAAACTTTGTCTAAAATCAAGTCCAAAATCTCTCTTTCCTTCTCCCTGTCTCACTTTGTATCTAGCTGCCAAACAAGATCTAAATCACATCTGATCCACGTGTCCAGGGTCCCAGAGCTGCTCTACACTCTCCGTCCCAAATGTATTTTCACAGGAGGGAACCTGCAGCCAAGGAAGAAGGCTAACTTATAATCCAGTATTCCTTGTTGGAGTTTTGCATGAAGGTTCATTCAAATTCATCTGTCTCCTCCATTCAGGAGTTGGCTCCAGTGTCCTCTCTCTGGACTATTGACTGCCTTAACTTCTTTCAATGCAAACTTCCCTTCAATAGGCCAGGCACAGACATCCCTCCCAGATACGCTACTGAGCTATCAGTAAATCATTAATCCACAGAGGAGCAAAACACTCTCACTTAACAAGACAAATCTCAGTGTGAAGCTTTTCCAGGCTTCAAATTTTCTATTTCAAATCTATGTATACATTGACAAGCACAGCTGACTCAAACATTTAAGTGTGATCGGTGCTTTTGGGGTAGTGGTCCATGGGGTGATTGATGGGCTTCAGCTTCTCCCAGAGGGTTACCATGAGACTGATGTGACATAGTCACTAGAACTGAAGCAAGAACAGAAAGAGTTTCTGTTCCTGTTGTCAAATGTGAGAGAGACAAACATTTGATCACTCTTCAGAGTTTTAGACCATGACAAAGGGTCTGAATAGATGTATTCTTCCACCAGATTCTGCCATGTATTTATCAATATAACATAACAAAAGGAGGAAAAGTCTCAACAGAATCTAAGCCTAAGAACATCTTAAATCTTAGTATCTCCAAATCACCTTATAAAAAATGCCAGAGACACCAAGACAGGCTGCTGATTTGCAGGCAGCATCTCGGACAACTTGAAAACACAGCTCCTGCATGAAGCTGAATGAGGGGCAGGTGTGCTGAGTATCAAAAAGAAAACTAGCTCCACCATACCCGCAGGCAGTGCCTCAGCCTCCACACATCACCTGTCCCCTCTCCTGCAATCAGTCATCTGAAACAGATTCTGCACAGCAGGTTGCTGAATGCGGAACTGCTGTCGCTGAATCACTGTGTTTGGGGCTACCTCCACATATAAAAACATTTTGGTTATTGATCTAAAGATTCATGACGCACAGGCTGAATATAGCACTGGGTTTAAAAGACTGCTTTGTTCTTGCAAGTGACACATATGGTCTCCTCAGGGCTGAACCCCTCCTCTGTGACACCTGCTTCCTCAGAAGAGTCCACAAGGAGTTGAAGAGATGCCCAAAAATTAAGTAAGAGGGGAAGTGGGTTGTGCAGCTCTCACTCCATCCATCCACCCTTTTCCAGCTTGCAAGACTCAGATGAGGCAACATAATCCATGCTGCAGTGTGTCACAGAGAATTATCATGTCTCCTCACTTCCCAGAAGATGAATCTGAGATCACTGGGACTACAGGGATTATTCACTATGCAAAGTTCTGTCTATTGAACAGCTTTAGATCAAAAGAAGATCTCAAATCAGACTCTTTACACCTAAAAGAGTGACTTTGATCTAAGAAGTACTTTCTGGAGCCACAGAAATATTTAGAGGCCAAACTTCAAGAATCTCATCAAATTCATACATGGAAGCAGCAGCAGCTGCAGGTGACCTTTTATGGTGCTCAGTCATTTACAGAAAACACAAGAGCGTACTCTTCCAGTGTACACTAGCATACTTTCCTTGCCTGGGGAAATTCATTTTGGATGTCTCTTTGAATGACCTGGCACCAGCCTGGTAATCAAGCACTGTTGAGACAACAGAAAGACAAGGACTTACGGTATTTTAGTGTAGAATACACACAAAAACCCCAAAATTGGCCCAATATGCTACACGAGATCACAATACATGCATTCATTCATACAAAAATTAAGTGTATATAATCACATGATGAGCAAAGGACTTCATATGATGGTATACAAATTTAAAACACATACAACCCTATTTAAATAAACTGCACACTGTGCTAGATTCAGAAAAAGATGAAGTTACAGTAATTGTCACTTTCAGTTTTATATAATTTTCCAAATACAAATGTGCGAGTTGCCATTAACTAGTACTGACAAAGCGCCTACAGTACACACATTTGTCAATTTCATTAACCTTCCAAATTAGGTATTCACAGGGAGCTAATGGCAGCATAACACATCATTACAATATTCAATGCAATTTCATGGATATTATGTATAGGGAGAAATTTTAGGCTCTCTTGTCCTTACAGCTGTTAGAAAATATTATACTTTGCAAATATCCCATTAGAGATCGGCAAATGCTAAATAGCAGAATCTGAATAGCATGAATTACATCCCACTCTCCTCGTCAGGAACAGGGTGCCTCTATCAGTGTCATATCTGGCCATAAGCGAGGAACACAAATCATCTGCCTGGACTTCCCACCCCCCTCACCATTGCTATTACAGCGTCCAGAGTTAGGATTAGGATCCACGAGGTTTGGGCTTCATTTACCCATTGACATTCTTCATGACCTTGAGCAAATCACTTAATTTCTTGCATCTGCATCAATTCCTTGCTTCACAGGGCACAGTGAAGACAAAATCTATTATGGTTCATGAGGGACTGAAATACCAGGAGAAGGGTTACCGTCCTCCTCATAACTCACAAAGAGAAAAAAAAAATATTTTATTGCAATGAGAAGAGAAGGCTTCTAGTTGGGAAGGAGAATGGGGAAGTGCTGGGTATGAGAAGTCAAATGTGGGCAGGTGTGGGAAAGAGAAGAAAACATATACTTTGAATTATCTAAAGATTTATTTGGTGATGAGATGGAAGCAGACACTCAGAAGTGAAGCAAAATGAAAGGATCTTAAGTAAAAGGAAGATTTCTAGTAAGTTGGAAAGTGGGAGAAATTAACTTTATGGCACACAAAACAGATGGGTCATAGCTCTGTACACCTCAGGAAATACTATATTTTTACCAGCAGCAAAGGAATATGAAAGGAAAGGATTGTCCTCAAGACCAGAAGAGGAAATGAATTACAGAAATCAGATTTTTCAGCTTTGACATACCTTTAAGGGTTTTATTTTCTCGACCGCTTTGAATTCCTCAGAACAGTCATCTGTGAGTCAAGTGAGCAGGACTGGGCCTCATGAAGATTGCTCCAGCATCAACAGAGAATCTTTAATTCTAAGGTTACCAAAGACCTTTGCCTCTCTTTTGAATTAGAAAGACTTTAGAAAACTAGTAAGGTACAATAAACTCTCAATCTTTTTCCTTCTGAACAGTAAAAAAGTGTTTAAAAAATAGAAGCCATCAGCAGTCACAGTACAGCAAAATAAACACCCACACACACGTGACCTGGAAGAACAACAAATTCCCATGCAAGGCATCCGCTACAGAAATGGTCAAGGCTACCTAAAACAATTTTAATTGAGCTTTGCCCTTCTGCTTGATGCTGTTTTCCCTGCAGCTCCTAAACAGATCTCAGTATAGAATCTGTTCACCTTTTCTGACAGGACCTGAGCTAAATGTCCCTGCAGCTCACCAAAGAAAAACAATGTTTTCTGTAGGCGGCGGCATGGTGAGCAGTGTTAGCAGCAGCCTCTCCTCATTGTTTCTAACCCAGTTGGCTATGTTGCATCTTACAATATCTGAGGTTCTCTATTCATGGAAAATGCTTTGGATGGTCCAGCTTCACAACAGCCAGCTCGTGTTAATTTAGACCACTTTGGTTTGCTTTTCTCACTGTTGCTCTCACTGCCAAGGGCTGTCAAAACACATTGTCCTGCTTTCAGAAAAAAGCCACATACTGTGTCATGGAGAGATACAAAACACAGCTGATAAAACTACACAGAAGAGTTCAGCTGTCTTCCTAGTCTATGAATTTAAATAGCACTCTCCTATAGAAATGAAGCAGTTTTTACATTAAGTTAATTTGTCTTTTTCCCCCCTCCATATGGAGCACCTGCTTCACTTTGCCACCTCAATTTGTATTTTTTTTTCTTTTAGCTCAATTTTTCCATTTTTGAGATTTGACATCATCTAGACTACCAGAAAAGTGAGATTTAGTCATTTTCATTTCAGAAGAGTGGAGTTATCCTTCCAACGTGTTCTGGTGGTTTTTAAAGTTAGCTGTATGGGTAGCCTTATATTGCTCTGTGTCTTATCTTCCCATTATAACATACAGATAAAATACAGAACAAATGGGTGACTCTGCATCTCCAACAATACGTAGAAAAAAGCAAAGTAATGTTCCTGCCTGCTTAAATCCTGGCCAGCACAAAACTGTCTGATAACTAGGAAAAAGAAAAAAAGAAGTAAAATACATACACACACTTTTACTTATGGTTGCAGATTTACCACAGAGAGAAAAAGGGTAATCTTTGACACAGGAGAGAGGGAATATTTTTAATAAGGGACCGTGCCAATTTGGCTTGCTATTCCTATACATAAAGTATCCTGGTGTCCTTTAAATTAAAAAAAAAAAAATCCAAAAAAGAAGTTCAAGCTGGACAGAAGTGCCAGCAAATGTTATAAACCAGTGGATAGTGGGTGGGTGGTGTGAAAACGTTTCATAACTGCTAACAGCAACCCTGTTGTGAACCAAACAGCTGTGCGCAGAACACAGGTGTGCTAGCACAACAAGGGCTATTCATGCCTTCCCACAGGGCGCTGGCCAGGTTTGCAGAGCCACAGCTGACCACATAAAGCGTCAGGGATGGAAAAGGCTGAGAATGAAACGTCCACTAAAAGTGTAAACACCGGACGCCACACAAGCACACAGACACACGCACACACACAAGTACATTTTTAGCACATTCTGCTCTACTACTGAAATGAAAAGAGGTAAGGAAAGTCCATTCTGCTGTGGGAAGCAGAGAATATAATAGCATGGAAAGTTAACAGGAATGTTACGTGCATGGAAAAACAGGCAGGTAAGAAAGTACTGAGATATGGCACAAGCCAAAATATTCATAATTTAATTGAGCCTGTCATTTCAATAAGTCCTTCCAGCAATGTATCCAGGACATCTGCAATTAAAGAAAATGTAGAAGAGATTCCAAATAATGCTAGCAGAAGGATTACAGATTGTCTTGTCTTATACAGAACCTCCAAGAGAGAAGATAAATTTCAGGAAAGCAAAATATTATCATTAAAAATCAAAACCATTTTCCTTTCATATGCTCTGCATAAAGTGTTTTTGCAGCTCTTCTTCCACAAATATCAGCTCAGTAAAGGGTTGGGGATGAGGGTTGGGTTTTGTTTCCTTTTTTTTTTTTTAAACAGGACTCTTATAAGATGGTTTTGAAAACAATTTATGTTAAAAGGAATGGTAATCAAGAACCCCCGAGTTCCAATTCTGGATATAGAAATCCTGCTTTGGGCATCTCAGTTGACCACATAAGCAAATACTACAATTCAGTTGCAAAAGGTAGAATTCTTCTGTGGAAAAGCAGAGGACTACCTGCCTGCGTAGATCTTCTCTATCTATTTATTATACCTATTATGAAAAGGCAATTATTTGTTAAAAACACCGTCTCCAGATATGATATTTGTATCCAGACGGTACACATCAGGAATAAATGCTTTCCAACTGCAGGTATATAAAAGCCACCTTTCATTCAAAAAATGTGGTAATGAAATCACAACATAGCATAACCACGATGCTGACTAACATCTCCACATTTAAAATTTCACCAGCCAGTCCAAGGCAAAATCCTGCATGACAACAGCTTTGACACAGCAAAGCCCTTCCTGATTCCTACAAGTGATGGTATTCCTGGATTCATTTCTGCTTTCAAACCAGAGTACAAGTTATTGCTGTGACAGTTAATAAAGCTAATGATCAAGTGACCCTATGAACCTAGAAAATCTTCCAATTCTCCAAGCACCCTTTTGCACAAAAAAATAAAAAGAACCCTAGTTTCTCTCTCATATGAAAGCCCAGTCTCAGAGGCATTTAAATATTGCACCAAAAATCTTGCTCCTACCAGATGTAAGGCCTTGGTTATAAACACGCAACGGCACTGATAAAGATACATTCACCGAGTGGTCGCAGCAGCGTGCTTTTGGATCCCAGTGGCAGCGACCTAGATGTGTATCTGTCCAACGTTCGGAGTGTGGCAGTTCCACTCCTATTAGCAGCAGCTAGTGGTCAGCCACGCTTCAGAAAATAGCACATATGAGCCTTGTTTACGTGTTATGGTGACTATCTGGGGTAAACTGAACATCCTCTCTCACCAACTACAAAGGTCTAGAGAAATCCTTTTATCACACTGTTATCATTGCTTTCTTCTAAGATGGCCTCAGCTCTCACAGGAAAAATAGGTCCTGAGATCAACCAAGATCAGCGACTTGCATGTGCATTTTTGATGTCGCTTGAAAATCTGATAAAAATCTAGTGTTTATCACCATTAAAACACTTGCAACTGAAAAGCTGCCTGCAGGTCTTCACTCACCCAGGGAATACGGTCAGCTGTGCTCTAGCAGGACATGCATTTCTCATTAGTCACAATTTTGCACACAACTCTCATGAGAAGGAGCCATCTCAGGGAACTGGAGCATAGTTCAACCTCTACCTCCACTCCTGGCCTCCCTGCTGAGCTGCTGAAAATTGCCTGGAGTGGCTGATCACCCAGATTTTGGCTGAGGTCCACAATTTATCACCTCTAATCCAAAAAATAATTATCATATTCAAGCAAAGGAGTTAGTTTGGCTTCTTTTCACTGCTATTCCTACATGAGTCTACCAATGTTGTGGGTATTAATTAGTCATATTTTTTTGTCTATAAAATACGCTGTAGTAATTTAAGCAGTACTCAGGCAAAAATAGTGTAAAGATTGGCTAGCAGCTTGGTAATTATGAACACTTCATTCGTCACAGCTTACTTAGAAGTGATTTACACTTGCCTCAAAATGTTGAGCAAACCTGAAGCACATGCCCGCAAAATTCTCAAGTTCCTTTTTGAGATTTCCCTGTAACTGACAAACTCAGCTGCTTTCCAAAAGCACCAGAACTTGATGTCTTCCATCAGAATGATATCTATCTGTCTCACAGCACTGCTGTTAGCCAGCATCCTGTATTTAAAGAGTTAGCCAGGGAATTATAGGGCCTTTGGATCTGTCAGCTTTCAGTAAGTGCTGGTACTATACTGGAACCAAAATTTTGGCTTACATATGATGCAAATTTTTTCAACTCCAACAACCTTGACAAAAGTTTTTAAAAAACTAGAAGATCTGAGGATCTGGCCCATATTTGTCAAGTTGTTTAAACCTTGGCACTGACTGTTTCTTCAATCACTACGGGTTTACACTAGCTAATTTCAGTCTAAGCAGATCTAACATTTTGAAAGGGAAACCTTAACATTGACATTCTCATCTTAAACTTCCCATCATTCTTACAGAAACCCTATTTTTGTGTTTTTTCATGTGGAAATGAATGACTTGGTGTTCTTTTGTGTGATAATTTAGCTAAGCAACAATTATTACTTTGTGTCCTCAGCTGTGGAAAGGACAGAGTTGAGTTACTTCAGTTCATTCCCATTTCTCTCTCTTTGGATTTATAAATTATATATTTTTGTCGTTATAAGCAGTTTGAATTAGGAAAGGAATTGAACTCATCTGTGTATTAACCTCACCTAAATATTACTAGATAAATTAAATTTCTAATCTCAAGCACAGACAAATTTTGCACTCATACTGGTTCTTCAAAATTTTGATATGTTTCTCACATCCAAAATGAAGACCAAATTCTGCCTTTCAGCTTCTTAGAGGGGTCTGTACACAAGGGTTAAGGGTAAAAAATGGACAGAACTACTGCTTTGGAAAGGAGAGAGTCCGTGTGTGAAAAAGAAAATCAGTTCTCACAGTTAAGATGCTTTTATTCCAGAACTGTGATTTTATAAAGTTTTTTGAGAAAGCCTCTAGATAAATTAAATTTGGATTAATATAATTTATACAAAATTATCTTTACAGCATTAGTTTAGTATACTATTAAGTCACATATATTACCTTCTCACTATTTATTAGTGGTGAGCCCAGTAGCACTAGCATAGCTAACGCCACTGCAAAGATTCAAAGCGCACTGAAGCCTTCCATGTACAAATCGCACTAATCACTTCTTAGAAGCAGATTACCTTCAAATGAGAAAATGTCAAGAAATAGCACTGCAGCAAACAAAAAAACCCACTAGTTATTTAAAGAAAATTGCACACAGCAATGCTGCCAAGATGCCACAGTGTCTCCATCACAGCCAGAGGTGGATGGCTTCTGTAGGCTTGGGCAATTCACATTTCAGATTCTTTTCCCACTGCCCACATCTTCAATTTTACTCAACAGCAAGCCCTATTTCTCCCTTATTTACCTTCTATAGCAAAGCCCACATTGGTGGGAATGAACACCGAAGTGACACTTAGAAAAAGCAACATCATTTGAACAGCTGTAGACAGTCTGTTATTTATCAGAAATTTTAACAAAGGCCAAAGGAAAAAAGCAGCAGTTCAGCAGAGAGCAAGTCCTGCCCTAGCACAGCTGTTACACAAGATGGGAAAATTTCAAAATGAGAAAGTAAACACTACTCTATATTCTAGCAAAGAGGGAAGAGATTTTTCTTCCCAATCCTTGGAAATGGCAAACTTAACGCTAATGAAATGCAAACAGCACCCCCCCGGCCCCCCC
>NW_010412530.1:3555-5882 GCF_000710305.1 Buceros rhinoceros silvestris | reverse complement strand
CTGGTGCTGCTGGCCACACCAGTGCTGGGACGAGCCCAGATGCCATTGCCCTTGTTGGCCACCTGGGCACACTGCTGGCAACCAGCACCCCCTGGTCCTTTTCTGCTGTGGAATAAGTGTCAAGAGAGCTTCCTCGGGTCACCTTTGCATGGGGGTTTTAGTTGTTTCGGTTTGTATTGCACCACACACGCTCCGCAGTTAGCGGGGCTTTGCAGCTGTTCTGGCTGGGACCCTGCACAACCCCCACCCACCCCTGGGTGCTGCCCGACTCCTCTTTCTTCCAGGTCAGCAAACACCTGCGAGGTGAAGTTGGTCTCCTCTTCACTAACCGCACCAAGGAGGAGGTGGACGAGTAAGTACGTGGCTGTCACAGCCCTGGCAGTGAACCTGAGATGCTGAGCAGCCTGTTGCCCCTCTCAGCCTCCTCCCTCGCTGATGTTTCTCCTAAAGCAGAGATGACCTCATTCTGCTCGTCCTTCTCTGCGACAGCAGGGAAGAGGTTACGTCAGGCTGGGCCGTAATCCCCTCTTGGCCCCCGGGATGCTCCTTCTGCAGCTAAAGCTCTCCTTACCCCGCGCAGGTGGTTCTCCAAATTCAGGGAGGTGGACTTTGCCCGCGCAGGGAACAAGGCGACGTACACGGTGAGCCTGGACACGGGGCCCTTGGAGCAGTTCCCCCACTCCATGGAGCCTCAGCTGCGGCAGCTGGGGGTGGGCCGTAATCCCCTCTTGGCCCCCGGGATGCTCCTTCTGCAGCTAAAGCTCTCCTTACCCCGCGCAGGTGGTTCTCCAAATTCAGGGAGGTGGACTTTGCCCGCGCAGGGAACAAGGCGACGTACACGGTGAGCCTGGACACGGGGCCCTTGGAGCAGTTCCCCCACTCCATGGAGCCTCAGCTGCGGCAGCTGGGGGTGCCCACGGCGTTAAAGAAAGGTATGTGAAGGTCTGCAGAGGGCGAGCTCCGGTTTTTGTCTGCGCAGAGAAGATCTTTTAAGGCCATGGAGCCTCAGCTGCGGCAGCTGGGGTTGCCCACGGCGTTAAAGAAAGGTATGTGAAGGTCTGCAGAGGGCGAGCTCCGGTTTTTGTCTGCGCAGAGAAGATCTTTTAAGGAGAATGTTAGATAATCGAGTAGAATTTCGTTTGGGGGAAAATCCGACGGACAACTTTCTCCTTGTTGGGAACTCGGAATATTCCTCTTGTGCCGTTCCTCCCAAAGTGATGTCAAGGGATGAGTGAAACCACCAGCTTTCCCCGGAACACCACCCATCCTCAGCAGAAACAACGAGGCCAGACCCAGCGTGTTGGCATCCGCTCGGAAACCAGACCGGGGGGGGGTTAGGAGAGCATGGCGGGATGTTCTGGTATCACACTGGAGGGCGCGAGCTGCAGCAGGTGGCGCTGGGGAGTCCTGGCTCGGGTTTACGCGGGGTTCAGGAGCCCATTCCAAGAGGTTTTGTTCCCGCAGGAGTGGTGACACTGCTTTCGGATTACGAAGTCTGCAAAGAAGGGGACGTTCTCACCCCCGAGCAAGCCCGTGTCCTGGTGAGTAACGGAAACAGCACCTGCACGAGCCCCCGTTTCCCCAGTACAAACCAGTCAACTACTGGGTTTAACTCTGCTGGAGGGGTGATGTTTCCCCAAACCAGGGGGGTTGCCAGGCTGGCCACGGAGACAGGAATGACGGGCTTGTGTCCTTTCCTAGAAACTCTTTGGCTACGAGATGGCGGAGTTTAAAGTCACCATCAAATTTCTGTGGAATTCGGAGACGGGGGATTTCCAGAAGCTTGTGGGAGACACAGTAGAGGAGGAGGAGGAGGAGGAAGGGGAAGGTGACGATGATGACAGCAATGAGGACTAGCAGCAGTCCTTGCACTTGGACACCAGACGGTTCTGCTCTATTTTGGAGACAGAAGAGGAGGGAGCCTACTTCTGTTCCCTGTTTCCACCTGGAGGACAAGGACTATTTATCAGCTCAAATGTGCTCTTTATAAAAATGAACCGGTTTGGGGTTTTTTTTATATAAATCTGTGTATAAAACCTGAGATGGTTGTTGGTGCTGCCTGTTCCTGTCTGAGCACTCTGGGACGTGAGGACACACCACCTCAAACACAAAAGCCAGGCAGGAAGCACGTACACGTTGCACAGCTTGGACACAGCACCCGACACCCGGGAAGAGCAAGGGTTGGAAAACGGGTTTATTCTTGTAGGTAATTAGTGAGGATCACACTGGAGCAGACCTGGGCCCTCACCCAGTAACGTGTCTATTTTCCTCAATCAGCAGCGTGGTTAAATCATAGTGCGAGCCGAAGGTCCGCGAGGGGAGCAGGC
>NW_010412530.1:2622-3502 GCF_000710305.1 Buceros rhinoceros silvestris | reverse complement strand
AAGTGGCAGGCCGAAGGTCCGCGAGGGGAGCAGGAGCAAGGCACGGCCCCTCGCGGCAAGTGGATCCTACAAAGCTTCACTAACCCCGGAAAAATCTCACTCCATTTGCACGTGGGTCAAAGGGGCAGGGCGGGGGTGCACCTCGATTCTGCACGCCTGCGAGAGCCGCTCTCCCGCCCCTACCCCGGTCTCTAGCGGAAGTAGTTGGGGCAGTCGTGCGCGGTCAGGTTCCAGGCTTCATCAAACGCCTCCACGACGGGCAGCAGCAGGGGACCCTCCTCACTGTAGTCGAGGTTCTGCTCTAGCTGCTCCAGGTTGGACATTCCAATGATCACCGCGTCTCCCAGAGAACCCTGGAAAGCGGTAAGAGGAGCTGCTGATCCCAAAAGAAACCCAGTTCACTTCCCGAGACCAAATTTTAAACTTTTCCTTCTGGTAAGAAACATCCACTAAGTCCTGGATGTTTAGAGACAACTGACACCAGGAGTTCTCTTCACAAGTTCACCTCCAAGTCACGCCGGCTCCTCAAAATCCTACTTCAGGAGGGGCTACAGGAACGTTTTGTTTTGGGGAGATGGGGAACATAACCATTGATCTCCGTCTCCTTGCAGGGAAACTGTCTGGGCAGGAAGCCAAGCCCCCAGTGACTGGTACTGACCATCTTCCACTTCTTGCAGCCCTGGGAACAAGGGGCGCCGTGGGGAAAGCGGCTCGTTCCCGCAGCCTGGCAGCAGACTCCCTGCAGCACCACTCGCTTCGGAAGGCCGAGGGATCCGCACATTAACCGGTAACTCCGCGGACAGTCCCCTGTCTGTGTGCCCCAGCGCTGCCCGGTTCTGGCAGTGCCCGCAGGCTGCCGGCTCCAGCCGTGCCAGGCTCT
>NW_010412530.1:2098-2496 GCF_000710305.1 Buceros rhinoceros silvestris | reverse complement strand
CTTACCTGCAGCTTGGAGTGATGGTACAACCAGCGCAGCGCCGCAGCGGTCAGGCTTGGCGCACTGGGGCCGTAAGCATCTTTCAGAGCTTTTTCTATCAGGGCGATTCCTTCAAAATTGTGTTTTTTCCAGTATCTGCAAGAGGAGAAATCACTCGGTGCCCTTGGGACTTCCAGGGAATGTACATCTATAGTCCAGTCAAGTACAGAAGGCTTTCAGGAAGCCTCGTGCAGCTCTTCACCGCCCCTGAGCGCTTCTGCGATCCCCAGCTGTACGCTGGGAGGAAGCTGAGCCTCAAAACCACTCTGCAAAGCTCGGTCACAAGCCGCAGCCCTGATCACATGCAGACGTAATCACTGCACAGGCTCTGGTCAGCTCTGCTTCCTCTCGGTGTATTT
>NW_010412530.1:1532-1883 GCF_000710305.1 Buceros rhinoceros silvestris | reverse complement strand
CAGTCGTTCCCAAAGAACCTTCCCGTGGGCTGGCGCGTGTCCTTGTCCTCGTACTTGTACTTGCCGGTCAACAGCCCTCCTGCAAAGGTCAGCACCGCAGTTAGGGCTGGGCTGGCTCCTCTGCAGCCCCCAGCTCACAAGGGTTCTGTCTCACAGGCTCACCCTCCCCGTACCTGCGAGCGGGTTGTAGGCGTAGAACCGCAGTCCGTAGTACCTCAGGCAAGGGAGCAGCTCGGCTTCCACCTGGCGTGTGGTCGCGTTGTACATACCCTGCGCATGGTGAGGGAGATAGAGACGGTCAGACATCAGCTCAGGACAGGGCGCGCCCACAGCAGCCACTTCCTGGCAGAC
>NW_010412530.1:0-1462 GCF_000710305.1 Buceros rhinoceros silvestris | reverse complement strand
CAGACATCAGCTCAGGACAGGGAGCGCCCACAGCAGCCTCTTCCTGGCAGACTTACCCCGGAGAGCAGCTCCAGGTCACTGGGGGCTATTATCTGCCTAGGAACAGACTCTAAAGAACTGCACATGCTGCAGAAAGTTCCGTGTCAAGGGAGACACTGACTCAAGCAACAAGCGCGTACTCAGCTTTTTCAGAGAACTGCCCTCGCTCAGCTCTAACCACGCGTGTCCTGAAGGGACTCCCCAGACACCTGCAGCAGCAGCTTCCCTTTCTGCTTCTACCTGGCACACTGGGGGCTGCTCTGAGCCCTGGGGCTCCCAGCCCCTTCCCCGCGGAGCCTGACTGTAAGGACACAGGGAACCACCCACAGGCTGCTCTGAGCTGAACCCTCGTGTTCTTTCCGTTCCATTCAGCTCCACCTCCACAAAAGACTCGCGGACCCACGGCAGTCCCTCACCTGGTACACGGTTGGCATCACCCACTTGTTGTATTTGCAGATGGTGCAGATTTCTGCGACCTGCCACGCTGCGTAGTTCGACAGACCGAATTCTTTAAACTTTCCCTGCAGAGGAAGAGGAGGGCATTCAGCTGCAGAGTTTAAAAGGTCCTTCATACCCAGACAGTGCAAGATGCATGCGGTGAGGAGGACAGTTGCTGAATTTTAGTTGAGTTCTCTGTTCACCCCTGTCCACCCCTTCTAGATGACTAGGAATTGTAAGACCTGCCGAAAACATTTCCTCTGTTTTATATTAAAGGGCACTATTAGATTAATGCAGTTCAGGAATTCTCCTTCACCCATTACAGTGCTAATCTGAACCTGGTCACTTAATGTGGCTGAAAGCAAAGTCCAAATGCTCTGACGTTTCCAAGAGCTTTGGAGAACAAAGTGCAGCACGTGAACGTGCAGTGGAGGGTCAGTTGTTTGGCTCTGCCCTGGTCATCTGCGCTCCCTCTTTCCAGCATTGCGTAAACCCAGCGCTGCAGAAGGGCATGACAAGGAGCCCTGGTTTGAAAAGGTGGTGGAAGGGGATCAAGATGTGGTCCAGGCTTGGACTTCCCACTTTACTTCTTTGTGCAGCTCATTGCAGGCACGCAGCGTCTCCTCCACTGGGGTCCCGTGGTCAGGAGCATGGAGGTAGAAGAGCTCCACGCTCGTCCTCTTCAACCTCTCCAGGGACGTGTCCAGCTGCGATCGTACGCTCTCGGGCTTCAGCGTCTTCCCATCCCAGGGGTTGGCCTTGGTGGCGACTTCCACTGGCAGAGAGAAAGAATGAGCAGAGACGTTTCCACCTTCAGGAAGGGAACGGGGACAAGGGGCATAGTGCAGACGGGTGGATCCTTCTCCTCAGGAGCCCCGTCAGCCTAGGAGGGGAGGCCCTTCCCCTCAGGGGCCGCAGGAAGGGCCCTTCTCAAGGCTCAGGCTCAGCACTATCGGGGGAGGCCCTTCCCCTCAGGGAGGGCCTC
>NW_010412529.1:45656-49428 GCF_000710305.1 Buceros rhinoceros silvestris | reverse complement strand
CCCCGTGAGGCAGCAAACCGGGCCCCCCCACCCTGTGGAGGTCCCGGGAGAGTCAGGCAGACTGGCCCAGGTCACAGTGCCGAAGGGTCAGCTCAGACCATGCGCCCCAGAACGTGCCCAGCACTCCCCTCCCACCCTGCCCTCGTGCCCTCTGGATGCTGACGAGCAGCACAGCCCCATCCCACAGACCTGGGCACACCCTGCGTGCCCACTGCTGCAGCCGTGGTCTCACCAGGACCACGGTGCAAGGAGCCATCTCCCCCTGAGCCATGCAAGAAGACAGCCCACAGCATGGACAGCTCTGCTGGTGTGGAGCTCAACAGCATGGAGAGACACTTGGCGAATAAACCCGGGACATCTGCTGATTTTGTCCCCTCACTTCCCAGGAGAGACCGGGGAAGTACCGGGGACCCGATGAACAGCAGCTCAGAGGCGGGATTTCAGGGGCTGGGTGTTTCCGAACTCCGTGTCCATTCCCCAGCTGTCCCCGTCCCACCACAGCGGAGCTGGACACAAAGATGCGGTGTGAGTGCACACTCACCCTGCTGCAGGGACGAGGCCTCCTCCATCTCCTCCCCTGCCACACTCTGCGAAGAGGAACCGCACAGGTTAATTCTGCAGCCTGGAGGCACTTGCTGCACTTGTCCCCTGCTCTGGTGTTCTCCAGAGAGCCGCACTCGGGGCTGGGACTTGTTTTCAGAGGGACCAAGAGGCCACGGATCAGTCACCGTGGGCCAGGACACCGAGGGGTCACCACGGGCCAGGACAGGGCAGGGTGTACAGGCAGCAGCAGTGGGTGCTGAAAGCCCAGCAAGGCCCAGCTTCCACCCCAGCCCCAAACACTGCGGGGCTCCTCCGGCCAGCTGGGGAAAGGTCTGCTCTGACACGGCTGCAGCCAAGGGAGCTCCCCAGCTCCCAAAAGCGTGTCAGGGGCACAGGGAGCAGCTACATCCTTCCCCTTGCAGCCCCACGGGTAAACAGAGGCAGCCGAGACTGTTGGCTCCGGGCTACTCGTACTAAGAAGCCCATCTTTACCCTGTCACTGAGGAAGTGATGGCCCTTCCCAAGGCACCTCCCGTGTCCCACCCAGAAGAGCTCGGCTCAGAGCAGCTCCCCAGCAGAGCGCAGACTTACTTCTGGAGAGCTGGTCTCTCTCAGGACCAGCTCACCCCCACTCAGTGCTGGCTGCAGGTCAGAGTCCTCAGAGAGCTTCTCTTCATCCTCCTCATGGATGGGGGACGAGGGAGACCGTAGTGTGCTGCGGCAAGAGAAACTCCGTTTGCAAGGAGCCGCGGGCCCTGTGGGTTTGGTGGCAGCAGCTCACACTGTCACCGCCCCTGCCCTGTCCCTTCAGCAGCAGCACGAGCTCAGCCTGTTGAGCCAAGCTCTCCAGCATCAGGTACATGGAGAAGAGCAGCAGCAGCAGCGGCTCTGGGGCAGGGCCAAGCGGGGCAGAGCTCTGGCACGGTAACACAACGCAGAGGAATCTGCCTTCGCACAGACAGCAAGAGGCCCTGGTCCCAGCCTGCTCCTCACACCTCCCGGAATCCCTTCCCGGGGCAGGGGGGGATTTGGAAGGGAGGACAAACCCCATCTGACCCATCTGTACAGCCCTGCAAGGGCGACGTGAGGGGTGCCTGCAGAGGACTGCCCACCCCACGGCATCCACACCTACATCCTCCATCTCAGGGCCAGCAGAGGAGACTTTGGACAAGAAGAGGACCTCTTTGAGCACCTTGTGCTCTGAAATTCAGGTCACTTCTCTCCCCGTTCCTTTGCTCCTGGGGAACTCCATGGAAAGCTGAAATCCAGCAAGGTTTGGATGTCAAATGCAAGCTGCGGGACTGCCTGCATTGGAAAGGAGCCATCTCCATCCAAAGCCTGGACTAAGTTCTCCTTGTTAAAAACCCTCCTCCTTTTGGTGACAAAGGCAGCCCTTAGGAGACATTAGCTGGTCACCTCAGCCTGAACACAGGGGTGATGTCCCAGCTCTCTCACTGGCATGAGTACCTGTGGCCTTCTCAAACTCCGAGCTAGCAGCGCTACCAGGGACCAGCCAGAGCCCTCTCCCGGCCCCCAGAGCGCCTGGCCACAGGCCCTCAGGGCCTGCAGGAGGAGTGGACCCCTCCGTCCCCGTGCTGACCTATCTGGAGACTTGCTCCGCTTGCCCTTTTGGTGGCTGCTCTCCACAGCTCTGTCCATCCCAACGAGGGGTCTGCTGGCAGGCGGCATGCCGTCCACCACACCGGAGTAGCTGATCTCGTCATACAGGGGCGCTGATGGGATGGAGGGGGAAACAGAGCGAAGGCCGTTCAGCGCTTCCAGCAAGGAGATGGGCTCGTAGCCCGGAGGGATGTTGTCAGAGCTCTGTGGGTGACAAAGACAGGGGCACATTAAGAAACCCTCAGCAGGCTGGAAGCCCCTCTAGAAAGGGGAGGCCCCGCTGCACCCCAGCCCGGTACCTCCCACACTGTGCTCCCAGGCAGCCCGTCCCCGCAGCCCCCTCTCTGAGGAGCCTCAGCCTCCTTCCCATGCAACAGCCACGCTCTCCTGTGGGCTGTAACGCTGATGGTCCAGGCAAGTTTCCAGAGCAGTGCCTGAGAGACTGGGCAGCTCAGCAAGCCGGAGCATGGCTGGGCACCCCCCTGCCACACTTTCAAGAGCTGGGCAAGGAGGGTGAGAAAGCAGGTTCCCCACAAAGCTGCTACAAAATACATGGTTTTTTCTCCTAAAAGTTCTTCTGGTGGTTCGGAGACCCTTCCAGCCCTAAGGGAGCTGTTTCACAGCAGCACCATTGTCACTGAGAGAGAGCTGAAGGAGGGTAGTATGTATGCACCAGCTGAGAGCTAGCTGGTCCTCGGAGCCTACACCACTTCTACACCACTGCGCCAGCCTATACCTTCCCCTTCTGCCATGCTCTTGGTCCTCCCAGCTGCTAACGCTGGCTCTCTGCACAGTCACCCCTGCTAAAAGGCCAGAAAGGGATCCCATTCCCTCCGTAACTCACTGAGCTGTCAGTCCAAGGGATCCTTGCAAAGCCATTGGCTTCTCTCCAGAAATCCTCCTGATCATAAAGATCCTGTGCACTCGGAGACAAACGGGGTTTATGCTGCAACCCAGGCGGCCACAGGCAGCTCAGTCCAGCCCGCTGCGACCAGAGCGAGACTGAGGCGGTCCAGGCTGACTCTGCACTGAGCTTTCCAGCCCTTTACCCTCAGGGAGGTGGTTCTGTGTTGTACCTGAGATGGCTCCTCTGTGCCTATCTCCCAGTCTCACAGCTGCAGAGAAGCCTGCCCAGGAACCTGTCCCAACACAGCCACTGCCTTGGTGTGAGCTGACCGCTGAACTGACTCACTTGTGGTCACGGAAGGAGCTAGATCTGATGGGGAGGGAGGAAGGAGCAGCACCTGGGGTCAAGCATCAACCCACATCCCCCAAGTATTGGTCTTGTGGTGGTCAGGAGCTTGTGCTGAAGACCACAGCTGGTGACTGCAAGATACCCAAGTCAGCTGAACTGGGAATCGCTTCAAGCTGCTGCCACCTGTAGGCGCTGGGGCCAAGAGTCATCTCCACAAAAACATTCCGTTTCCAGACAGCAGCTCAGAGGTGCCATGTTGTGACAGGAAAGCCAGGGAGACAAACCCCCCTGGGACATTTTCTCCTGCCTGTGTAGACCGAGGCCTGAGGGTTCAAAAGCTGCTCATGTGGGTTCGCTGTGGGAAAGGCTCCGGTTCTGCGGCACTGCTCAGAGGCTGGAGGAGGGGTTCTCAGG
>NW_010412529.1:33877-45574 GCF_000710305.1 Buceros rhinoceros silvestris | reverse complement strand
GGGTTCGCTGTGGGAAAGGCTCCGTTTCTGCGGCACTGCTCAGAGGCTGGAGGAGGGTTTCTCAGCCAAGGGCTACAACCTCACTGCAAGTTACGGAGCTTTCAAACCACCTTAAGAGACACTGCTCGCTCCTGGGACACTGCCCCAACCCACAGCGCCACTGCTCCAGCAGAATTACTGCTGTAGGAGGCCAAGCCTGTCATAGCTCCAGTACCCGAACCCAGCCTCAGGTTTCCTGCAGACCTGACAAGCACAGCGAGCCACGTGCCTCACAAGGCTGAGCATCCACACCAGCTTGAGCAAAAGAAAACGGCAGACTTCTTGATAGCAGTGACAGCTGTGGCTGCGTTTGACGGGAGTACATGAAGTGGGACACAAACAGACCCTTCCTGGCCTGGGGGCCTCCCTCACCTTTCCCCTTCCCAGCTCCTGGTCCCCCCCAGTTGCCATTCATGCTGGTCCCAGCATGGCATTCCAGTTTACACACTCTCTCACCAGCTCAGAGAGTCCCCAACAAAACAAACTCCGCCCTTGGTGTTTCTGTAAAAGCAAACCAGGCCGCTGCAGCCAGCGTTCCTGAATGCAAGACCTGCTCCAACTGTGCCTGTCTGTCCACCTCTACAACCCAGCACCGGAGTGGAAACCACGAGAGGTGCCCAGGCCAGACTGCCAAGGGGATGAGACAAGTGTAAGGAAGCTTTGGGGTGAGCCAAGGGGACAGCAGCTTGCCCACAGTCCTAAAAAGCTACGAAAACATCTTGGCCAGGAACTAGAAGGCAGCCAGGCTCAGGACCTGGGGACAGTCCCTGAGAGGCAGCGTCAGGCAAGCTGCTTCCACTTCGTTTGCTCCTCCGCAGGCAGACCAGGGAGGTTAGTGACTGTCTGTGCATGGGTGAGCAGCTCACCGCTACCGTGGAGGCAGGACGTGGAGTGTCACAGCCCGTGCAGGGGCACCAGTCAAACCCAGCGTGTTAGCAAGCCCTCGCGTGTGTGACGTGTGCGCGCGCTGGTGACACTGCTGACAAAGAACTGCTGCAGGAGCCACGTACAACCGCGTCCACTTACTGTTTCCCTCCTAGGCTTCCTGCTGGGCAGGGAGACAGTGCTCACTCTAAGGGGCTTAAAGGGACACTGTCAAGAGAAAACCATGTTTTAAAGAAGTTGTTTCTTGAGGTTAGTGGCACGAAGAAACACACGGCATCTCCTCACCTCACTCCAGGTGAGAGCACCTGCTTCCCCTACACACCACGCTCTGCTTCACAACCACCCTTGGGGTTTCTCCCCTGCCCTGCTTCTCAGCCCCAGCTGAAAGCAGCAGGGCTACAGCACTGCAGGGGAGGGACGGATACCCCGGGATTTCTCTGTGACAGTACCTTTCTGTTCCCATGAAAGTCTGTACCATGATCTGGATGCAGATCTCCCTCTCCCCTGATCTCAGGTATCTTGCCAGAGCCAGCTGTGCAACAGCACTGCTCAGGCAATGAGCTGCTGCCCTCACCACTCTGGGGACACGCGACCGGGCCCCGAGGCCAGCAGTACCACGCTTTCCACCCCACGCTCCTCACTGCCATCGCTCAGGGAGGCTGGTACAAAGAGGCCTTTCTGCCACCACCCTGGGAACGCCGATCCCATTTCATCGGAGCGTGCTGCTGCACAGATGTGCATGCAAGTCGGATTGTAACCCACCCCATTTTCCCAGCTCCCACCCTGCCATGCTCAGTCTGCCACTTTCCTGCAGGGACAGGCCCCAAGGAACCTTCTCAGACTGAGGTTTCTGTGGACTTGTTTCCTCCGAAAGACAGGAGGGCACTTGGCTAAAACCAGTCGTATGACTCTTCCCCGAGAGGAGAGATCCTGGCTGTCTAGCAGGGTTGAGAAGAGAGGCTGCACTGCTCAGGAGGACCTTGCTCCAAGGCCTGAGAGGACCTCCTGAGGTCCCAGGGATGCTGGCCATCAGGCCAAGCAACTCGTGCATGCCCAGGCTGCCCCTTCAGGCCGAGACCAGCACCCAGGCTTTGCACCCGCGGTTGTGAGGTACTTACAGAGTGCTCGTCATGGTCTACACTCTGTGCCAAGACAGGGCTGAATGACACTGGCGACAGAGCCCCCGGCTTCTTCCTCACGGCCCGGATCTGCAGCAGGGCACGGAAGGCTAGGAGAGAACAGCAGGCAGGTGATTGCACGGCCGAGCAGGAGCAAGCCAGGCCAGGTGCACGCCAGAGCTCCTCGGCTTGCCACAGACACACCGCTGGCACGGAGGAGCTCCCCGTGTGCGTGGGGAGCAGGGCTGTGGAGCACAGCAAGGCTGTGGTCAGGCTTCTAGTCAATTGATCCAGACAGGGAAGCGACCAGAAGAGCCTGGGTACACACAGACCTCGTGGAGAACAGGCACCGCCTGCCCCGGTGCAGTCAGGTACAGAGCTGCTTCAGGCCAGCATGGCACTGCACAGCACAGTAAGGAAAAGCTGAGCTCGGCCTTGGGCAGTGAGTGCTACAGGATGGGGGCAGAAGGCTCGTGTGAACCCCTTTGGGTTCATTCAGACGCCACAAGTCTCGGCCCTGGGGTCCAGCTGGCACTAGAAGCCGCACGCCTGCCATCAGCTGCCAGTGTTACAGTGGGGAGAGGCTCTGCCACCGCTGCGAGCCCAGCTGGGGGGTTAGTGGCTCTACTGTCTCCAGCGCAGGCACCTCTTGGTCCTCCCACCACAACAGCTTTGATCCCCGCACCCTGCCCACAGTCCCATTTTCTGTCTGCAGATCTTTCACATCGCGAGTTCCTCTGTGCCAAGGGCGCATACGCATGTCCTGACATCTGTTCCCATGCACTGGGAGAACTCGCTCATGCAGGAGGAAAAGCCCAGGCACTTCCCTAGCCCCTGTGGCACCCGGCCGCGTGTGAGACCAGCCTAGAGCCAGAGGTGCAGATCTACCCTCGCTGCCTCAGCACTCCCCAGAAGCAGGTTCCCAGGAGTCTGGCACAGGGGCGTTTTCCAAACAAAGACAACCTGCTCTGCTGCAGCACGCAGATGAGATAACGCCATTCCCGTGTTTTAAGCCATGCTACTTGCAGTCAAAGCTGTCTGGCGCTTCCTCTGATAAGATCTGGCTTTTGGTTACCGCATCTTTGCCAAGTTTGAACTGTTTAGACTCAATTTCTCAGGACACGCATGTGTCTTAGACTCTTTCTTCTTTTCCTGAGAAGTATCGGTTAGAAACAATGAAATGCCTCAGAGACCAAGCACAGAGTAAAACACACGATCTGTCTATTCCAGCACAAACACTGGCATTTTCTCAGGAGACTCGGGTGCCTCTGTGCTTTTGAGAAAAGACACAGAATTCAGCACGTGCTGCCTCATGTCAGAATGGTCTTTAGGTTTTTTAAGGGGTTAAGCAGATCCTGCGAACTCTCCTGGCAAAGCAAAGGACTCCAACTGCCTGGAGAGGGCAAATGGCCAGATGGACAATGGGCCCTTCTCCCACGTGCTCTCCCCCTTCCTTGCTGGAGAACAGCCACTTTAGGTGTCAGGAATCTCCAGATGTTTGATGCTGAACCTCAGGGTGCAGTATATGAAACACGTGCTCCCTCTCACAGCCTGTACGGACTCAACGGGAGCCCAGGAGGGAGGAAGATGCCCTCGTTTCCTGGGCACATACTCACGCAGCCTGCAGATGGGGCAGTTGTTGGCCTGGTAGCGCAGGGTGTCAGCGCAGGAATTGCACAGGCAGAGGTGTCTGCAGGGCAGGATGAGGGTGTCGCGGAGGTCGGACAGGCAAACCACACACTCGTTGCTGTTGTCGCTGTTCTCGTCATCTGAAGGCTGCAACGGAAGGCAAGACGTTGGCGTGTGAATGGAAAGGGCTGCGCCGACCTGCCGAGAGACTCTGGAGCCTGGGGAGATGTCCCACCCAAAAGTCTGAGAAGGCTGGCACGGAGTTTCTCAGCTCACACAGCCCTGCCATGGACACTCCCTCCTCCCAGGGCTCCGCTCTGAGCTCACTGAAGGCCAGAGACCAGGGCACTGTATGGTGAACTCACGGCACCGCTGGCCCTCCCCAGAGCTAAGCTGTGTGCAGAGAGGAGCCCCTTGCCTGAAGGGGACTAAGAACAAGCTCCTGCCTGCCACCCTGGTGGCTCCTAGGGTTGGCAGGAAGGGTCTTTGGCAGTCCAGCCTTTCTGCCCCGCATCCACAGAGACAGAGCAGTCCCAAAAGGAACTGCTTGCTGACTGTAGCAGGCCGCAGGTCAGGCTGCCACCGGGCTGGACAGAAGGAGGCACTCCAGCCATGCCTAGCCCAGTTTCCACTTCCTCTGAAGTGATGGAGTGAGTGGTTCTCCTGCCACAGCGTCTTTGCCCGTCCGCTGTGCTGGCACAGGCTTTTGGTGCAATCGCTGCAGGAGAACCAGCCTGGGATGCTCACCTGCTCACAGCTACCCTGGTAAAAAGCTCAGCGTGACACCCTTCAACGTGAACGTGCACTCAGAGCCCCACAAACTGGGATTACAACCACCCAGAAAGCTGCTCCTGGGAGGAGAAACCCACCGTCTAGCCACAAGAGCTCTCCTCATTGACACCCCAGAACCCCACAGTCTCCCTGCTGATGACACAGAAGTTATGCCAGAGCCCACCAGACTGATGACCCAGCACAGGCCACCCTCCACCTTCACAGCGTCCCACTTCATGAGGCCCCTTTGATCACCAGGGCTTGCACGCACTAGATCATGGGCAACCTTGGTGTGACCAGCAGCATCCAGCATCTGCTGCCCAGCCTGCTGACTATGCCAGCGAAGGGCTGTCAGCATGTCTGTCCTGTCACGTGCATCCTTGGTGGTTCTCAGGGTGCTCACATCCATCCTCATCCGCCTTAGGCTTTTGGCTTTCCCATTCATACGGTTTGTGAAGTGTACTAGCAAGAACAAAAAGGGCCCCAGGCCACTCATCTGATGGGCCACAACTGTGAGATTGCTGGATGAAAGAATCATCAGAAGACCCTGGAGGACCCAAACAGAAGCCTTCAATCCTCTTAAACAGATCCTCTGTGAGAAAAATCTTCGGAAGACTTTTTTCTCTGGCCTCTTCAGGTGCTACCTTTGCTGTTGGCAAAGGCAGATAAAGACACTGCATTGCTGGGCGAAGAAATCCTGCTTGTCTTGCTCTGTGGCTGCTCCTCCGTTTGCAAATCACACACTGCACACCCCAGAGAGGCCCGAGGTCAGCGCTTGGTTCACTCTGCAGCCCAGGTGGCAGCAAAGGACAGCTCTACATGAGGCTAAAGCCACCGTAAAGCACTCACGTAACCTGCTCGGCAAGCTGGGGTCCAGCAGAAGTTCCTGCCTAAAGATGGGGAATGCTGCTGGTTATGGCATTTGCATACACACCCCTCAGTGATGCTGTGGGAATGCAGGCTGTTCTCGGGACACGGGCAAGCCCTAGAGAGCTCCATTCCCTGCAGCATCACAGGAGCATGAGATACTGCCCCAAAGAACAGGAGAACACGAAGGAGCCACAGGAGAAGGCACAGACACCAGGCATGACTGCCTTGACTGGCCCACGGCTGTCTCCTACAAGCCCTAAAAAACAGTGCTCTGAAACACCCACGGGGAACTGATGCCCTCTGTTCCCAGCAATTCCAGCCCCAGGAACAAGCTCAAGAGTCTCACGCTACTTAAAATTCTCTCAGCGCAACTCCACTGACTGTTAGGGCCTTACAACAACGAGGACCTGCCAACTCTGGGCTCCTCCAGTACCTGCAGGAATGACACAGACTTGACAGTTATTCTGGGAGGCACCTTCATGTTGCCCTGCCAAGCCCCACGGTTAGGTTCAAAAGCAGAAGGAGCAGGCTAGGAACCCGGAGCTCAGGGAGCAGAAGCCTCCTGAGCACCTTTACCTTGGTCTCTTGGTTGTTTTTGTTCTCGATGCCGTAGATCTCCTGAAGCAGATAGCTCACCCGGTCAACCTAGGGAAGAAGACAACATTTTGAGTGCCAGCTCTCTGTCCTTGTTGTTTCATGACCACCTCCCCTCTCACTCTGTGTCACAATGACATGTGAACCCACCACAGCCAGCTCTCCTACAGCTACATGAAAAAGTTAACAGAAATGAATGCTGCAAAGGATAGCCAGGAGAATGTCCATCCTTGCCTGAAGAGTGGTGCCGGTGCTGTCTGGGCTGAGCAGAGAGCCCAGCCGGCCACTTCTGCCACTATCAAAACCATCTACAAACCAAGTACTCTGCTCGTCTCCAGGTCAATCTACTCCAGACAGACAAACTACCTCCCTTAGCATGAGAAGCACTCGAGGGACAACCCTACATTAGTGCAGAGTCCTTTACTGCCACCCCCAGGCCCTTGGTGGCATCTCTAAACAGGGCTGTGTGGTTGTAGCAAGTGCTCTAGGCACAGCCTGCCCCCAGGCCTGGGACACACTCCTCCAAGTCATGCCTTTATGCAAACCCTGGCAGCTGCCTCCAAACACCCCTGAGCAGCTGAATTCAAGCACTGAGGCAAGAAAAGCTGATGGTCCAAGTGCCGGCAGGGCAAGCCCCCTCTGCCCTGTGGGGTGTTCTCCCCTGCTCCCTAGCTTAGCCAGCACGTGTAGCATGAGACTCTTAGAGCTGCAAGGAGCCACCTCTACAAGGATGCACAAAGATATCGGTCCCCAAGATTCGGTGCTACTCAGCAGCTTCCCCAGAGCAGAGCGTGTTGCTCTGCACAAACCCCACAACAGGTAAAACGGTGAAGGGGTTGCAAGGTATCAAACTGACACCTCAGAAACGGGGGAAGGAAATGCCTTCCTGCCATCTCCAGTAACCGCCCAGTTGACACCAGCCACTGGGAACCCAGTGCTTCAACAGCTCGTCAGTCCCAGGGCTGTTGGCATTTCCACCTGTAATCGGCCTCTCTCCTCTCATCAAGCAGGTGCTAAGAGCGGTGGCTCTGCCACGGGATGTCAGTGCTGCAGCAGACGCCACGGGCCAAGATGAGGGCAGGAGCTAGCTACAGCCAGCCCGTCTGCCAGTTCGGAGAGGCTCTGGGCTGGGAGGCAGCAGCCTTAACAAACTAATTCCAGAGTCTCCCTGTTCAACTCAGCATGCAGCTCGCACACAATCTGTTCTGGGCCTGCATTTCACAGCAATGAGGTCAGCTCTTGGACCGCTGAGCAAAACCCTCTGCAGCGGCTCACAACTCACCCAGGATGTTTGGGAACAATTGTGGGGGAGATGTCCTTTTGTAACTTGACATTTCAAAGAGAGTCTTGTTAGAGCATCCTGACTCCTCAGAGGATCACGATGAGCAACACCGAGTGCAGAAAGTGGTCAGCTCAAAGCAAAGGAGAGGTCAGGAAGGAAGAGACCAAAGCCTCTGCAGGAGGCTGTGTTAACTCCTTGCCTCTGAAAGCTCTGAGAGGCTCCTGTCCCAGCAGGAAAAGGGTGAGCAGCGCAACATGGCTCTCACTAGAAGGATCTCTAGGTTTTAAAAGAGTAGGAGTAAATAAGAAGGAGCAGGTGATTGTACACAAAGCAGTCCCTCACCTTCACGCTTCTCCAACCCACTCGCACCACGTCACCCTTCCAAAGGCTTCTGTGGCTACATACAGCCTCACAGGATGCACACAGGAGCCACCGGCCAAGTCCAGGTCATGTTCTTCTGCTGATCCATCTGTTTGTATTCAGCCACGCTGAATTTCTTTGAACAGCTTGGTACATACATTGTCACTGATGTCAGCCAAGAGAACAAAGCAGTTCAGCTCAATAGCTGCTGCTTCCTGCTCCCAAACAGCTTTAGAGATTGACGTACGCAAGAGTTACCTGGCAGTCCTGGCAATGGCAAGGAGGGGAAGCTGAGGAAAAGCAGTGATGGGTAAACTGTACCACGTTATACAGGTGGTTTGCTCTATACCTCTGCTCTGAGCTCTTAGGGGGGCAGATGCTATCTCAGTTTCAGTGGTACCGGGAGTTCTTCCAGCAAGAGCTTCCCTCTCTTTTAAAAGCCATAGGAGAGAACATATAAGCTTTAACTTTTTCAAACTGCCAATTAAAAAAATAAAAGTACCCGCGACCCAGCGCTGAGTGGGAAGGTTACACTCTCTGACAGTGCAGACAGACAAGCTCGCACTGTGTCACTGCAGGAGCCAGCTAACCACACTGTGGCGGGGTGGGAACCTCCCTGGAGAGCACTGCCGGCAAGCCAGCCCTCCATCTGGGGAGTCCAGAGTGCTAAACGGAGAGTGGTGCCCACACTGCACCAGTGTGCGCCGCAACACGGCTCAGATTGCTCACAGCCATGTAAGCACTGTTTTTAAAATAAAATAAAATAAAATAAATCAAATGCCCCCAGGAAACCACAAGCAAGATAAATGAGCAGCTTTTCATCAGCTCACGAATGTTCTTCTCTGATGAGAAGAATATGTGAGGAAGAGGCACCGCTGGCACCAAGCTGCTCTGCTCCCTCAGGGCTCAGGCAGCCTCTCCCAGCACAGCACACAAGCTCTCCCTGCAGAGGCACGGCTCTTCTGGATGTCCCCTCCGCACACTGGATAGACTCCCGTCAGAAACAGACTCTGCCTGCCTCTATTAAAAACGCTTGTGGGATCCAGACTGATCAACTAGCCAGGAGATCTCACTGCAACGCAGCCAGGATAAGCACCAAGGGGAGTGCAGGCCAGTCTGGGACACACGGGCTCAGAACAGACGTCAGGCTGGAGCACCAGCCACCAGGATAAAGCTCTGCTGGTGAGGGGTAACAGTGCTGCCCATAGGTGTGAGTAAGCCTGAAGGACAGGGCACAAGTCTCTGCACAGCACCGGCGAGGCAGATTGTGAATTACCGAACGTGATTCTGGTGTATGATTAACTGACACCATTTAGTGGCTCTTTTCTGACCTGGGGACTGCAAGGAAGATCTAAGACCAGTGTCTAACCAAGGCAAGTAATGACCTTCGTGGTACCAGTAAAAGGCTTGCAGCAGGATCACGACCAGATTTCTTTCAGAAGCTGAAATTCTGGGCAATCTCAGCAGTTTTCAGGTATTTATAGATTTCGCTATGCAAGACTGGACACAATTTCAGCCTTGCTAAGGCACTGCACAGCCTCTGCGCATCACACCACACCGGGATGGGCTAAACAAGGGCTACAGATCCAGATGCATCCCTGTCTGCCAGTCTTCTTTCTTCCCTTCCTCTCACAACATGCGCAGGCTGGTACACAAACACCAGCTTCAAAGCAAGGCCGTGTCTGTGACACCAGGATACTCGCAGGGGACAGGCAAGATGAGCCAAAAGGTCTCAGTCCCTGGGGCTGCTCCTGAGATACCATGGGCGCAACAAGGAAGCTTGTGCAGGAAGAAGATCCCCTAGTACATCTTAACACATACACACGTGTGGACACTGGGAACCCGCAAAGATACCCCTCCTCACCACAACACACAGCACCAGCACCTAAGGAGACTGGTGTCAACGAACAGACGCGACTCACACCACTGAACACACGGAGCGCTCAAGCACCCCTAATTTCCTTACCCCTACACAGACGTGGGAGCACCAGCCTGTGGAAGCCAGTGTGGCGTTCCAGCGCCCAGCGTCAGGAAGGCAGGACTGTGCAGTGAAGACCGGGTCCTGACATAGTGCCTGTCTCCCAGAGGAGCACGGAGACCTGCCCCATTGCTCTGCCACTCCCACGCCGCTGTATTTGTTCCCCCTGTGCACAGCTGGCTGTGCAACACAACATCTTGCTGCCTTTGCTTGTGATATCTGAGCTAACGAGGTGAGAAATGAGGCTCTCCCTGAACTCACACAGAAGCATCCCACTGGGTACAGTTGAGCATCTCTGAGACACCAGGAAATGTCTTTAACCAAGCAGGAAACGGGTACTTACGATCTGCTTCTGTTTTAACGGCTTCACGGAAAAACTGCCATCAACGTGCTAGCAGGAAAAAAAGGAAATGCGTTAAATGGCTGAAGTGTACGAAATAAGAGGAAACCAGACTCATGATCAGGGCTGGTTTCTGCTACCAGCAGTAGGTGTAACGGGGACAGCCTGCACGGCCATCATTGCCAGCAGAGGTGGTGGAACAGGGTATCGGGTTGCTCCCTGTCTGCTCCAGGGCAGAGCTGCAGAGACTTGGCTCAAGTCACACCTGGCTGAGGTGGGTCAAGGTACGCAAAAGCCCCCTGACACACTGGATGCCTTCAGGTTGCAAGCAGTCCAGCTGGGTACAAACTCTTCTTCAGGCAGCCCAGCAAGACTTGGCAGGGGAGCCTAAATAACACCCCGTTACAGTGCCCCGAGAGAGCAGGGGCTGGTGTGAGGCTGCGGACAAGGCCTGACCCCTGGATGGAGTCAGGAACAAGTCACACATGCTCCACATTGTCCTCTCCAGGGCTGCGTGACTGCCCTGGGCCTTGCATCTGCTCAGCGGCAGCAGGCAGGGCTGGAACAATTCTGTGTGAACCTGGTGTCAGAACTCGTGATAGGCGTAGTGAGCTATTTCTATTTTCTCCATCATCTGCGAGGACCAACTAAACTGAAAGAAACCGGCGCTCCTGCCGCAGTCTGGAGAGCAGGAAAGGAGAGTGGGGAAACTGCAGCAGGCCCTGCTGCTGTGAGCAGCTGCAGACGTACAGCTGTTCGCCGGAGGAAGGGACGACATTGAACTGAAAGACAGAACACTCCTGTTCTCCAGGCAAACACTTGTGCCAAGTTTCTGCCTTTGGACGAGCTGCAAGGCCAGACTCTCCATAGCATCGAGGTTACTATTCTGGTCTCAAAGATACATATAAATAGGAGTTACCAAGGCCTGCTGGTCTGTCTGTCCTCTGAGCGCGCCTTGGTGATCAGCAGCAGGGCTTACTGGCAAGGACCTCCTCTGCATTTCTGGACCTACACTTCAAAAGCTGCAATTACTCTAAGAATGGGGAATATATTTTAATCAAACAGGAAGGAGAAAGAACTCAACAAGCACTCTGCCCTGTGACTTCTCCTTGAAAGGAAGATTTTTATCTGGTTTTAGGCATTCAGTGGAAGATGAGAAGGAAGAAGTGGCCCCACCAGACAGCATCTCCCCCTCACAGCACACACAGACGAGAAAAAGAAGGGAAGCATTTTCAATCCTTGAGCGAAGGCCTGGAGACAGGACATAATCCAGCATCAATGGAATGGCCTGACCAGCTCTAGTGGGTCGGAGTAGAACTACCTACAGAGCCAGTGCTCCAAGCAGCCCATTTTCTTCATGTACTAAGTCCAACAAAAAAGCAAACTGGAACACTGAGAGCATCTTGCAGCCCCAGGGCTTCCTTAGGAGTGACTGTGCTTCCCATACCGCCCGTCTCAGCTTGTCACCATCTGCATTATCCACCCAGCAGGAACAGAGTAAGACATGGGAACTAGCTCAGGGATACGGCAGGAACTGCACAGATTGAGAAAGAGAAGTCAGCCGCATGCTGGCCTGAAGCGGGGAATTTCTAACAACGCAGCAATGGTGCTGCTCCCCACTACATGCCCAGCTCTGCTCCAGCATCTCTTGCCTCATCTTAGTGTGTCAGTGCAAGTATCGCCTGCCCAGGGTACATGTCTGCAGTATTACCATCACCAGACACAACATGGTGCAGTTATAGATCCTGGAACTGGTTCCAGGGTTCAGTTATCATGGGAAAAGATGTCGTTATCGAGGCTTGTGCATACAGCTGGGCTTAGCCTTTCCCTA
>NW_010412529.1:23954-33850 GCF_000710305.1 Buceros rhinoceros silvestris | reverse complement strand
TTCAGCTGGGAGTAGCCATTCCCTACAGGACGCAGTCAGCTCCATCGAACCGGACAACACAAAGCAGCGGAGCTCCAAGTCTTTATGCAGGATGTATCCTAATTCTTTAAAAGGGCTAGTCCTACGTGTAAACCAAGGCCAGACAATGGTACGACAGGGTCTGGACACGGCAGAACCAGTTCTGCAAAGAGATCACGAGTCCCTGGAACACTGCACAGTGGCAGCTGTGGTCAACACCTTCCACCGTCAGACATCACAGCTGGCGAGACACCCTACGTGTAAACCAAGGCCAGACAATGGTACGACAGGGTCTGGACACGGCAGAACCAGTTCTGCAAAGAGATCACGAGTCCCGGGAACACTGCACAGTGGCAGCTGTGGTCAACACCTTCCACCGTCAGACATCACAGCTGGCGAGACACACCCTCTCGCCACACACAGGAAACACCAGCCACAATCAGCTGAGTGACGAGCTCGGTACAAATGATAATTACAGGCTGCGCAGGAGCTGCTGCAAGCAATTATTTGTACTACAAGAGCACTCAGGAACCCGGGTCACAGGCCAGGACTCCATTGTGCTAAGTGTCATATAAATACAATGTAATGACCCAGGGAAATGTTTACATATGGGAGGACAGAGACAGAGGGGAGAAAAGAACTCATTTACCTTTTCAAACGCAGCCAGAAGAACGTGGGCATGACCTGTCACCTCAACCACCACTGCAGAAAGAGAAAGAGCAGTCCTGGTTAAACCTGGAAAACAGCACAGGTATAAAACCACCTGAGCTGAATTCTAGCCCCTTCACAATGTCTAAACCGACATCTCTTCTATTTTCATCTTCTCTCGCAATTTAAAACTTTTCTTATCTTGTCATCAGGCCGGTTCATCTCACACTGCTGCAGAGGAAGGACAAAACCCGGCTGGGCTGCGGGGAGGGCCCCACACAGACATGCCTTCCTTATCTTGGGTGCTCCAGACCATCCCACTTTGTTTTCAGAGGTTGGAAAGTAAAACAAAGCACTCAGAACTCTGCTCTCCCCTCAGATCCCTGGTTTTAATCAGCTGGATTTATCACAGAGATTAATAAATCCGTCTGGTTTAACAGCAATTGCCAGCACTTCCAGCCCTGGTAGTTATCACTTTATTTCGCACTAATCCAACGTGTGTATAAAACATGTGTTTCTCATACTGATTTTGGACACTGAAACATCTCTGTCCAATTCTCTGAGGTTTTTTTTCCCCAACGATAAACATCACATCTTTCATATACCAAATTTGGGGCCTCCCTCTTAATCCAACAGCACTGAGAAGGGGCTGTTGGAGGTTTCTGTACTGTCACCAGGGGAAGCCGAGGTACAATTCTGGTCTCTCTGGCTCAAGGCTCTAAGGGTCTATTGGGCTCCAACTGCTTGGTGCCTTTTGCCTAATTACCAGAGTCATCATACGGAAATGGGAGACAGAGGTCGAGGAGGAGTCACCGAGGGAAGGGAAGGCCTGTACCCACATTGTCCTGCCCGGACCGAGGAGAACCTGGGCTGTGCTCAGCACATATCGAGGAGCTGCAGACACTACAATCAGCCCCGGGGCCAGAGAGTAAACAGCTGAAGGCAGCAGCTCTTGAGGAGCTCAACAGCTTCCTTTAGGTCCCCAGAACAGCAGAGACAGCAAGAGGAACCATCCACTGGGCTACAGCACAAAGACCACCCTTGGAACCAGCAGCATGTGGGAGCAGAGCCCATGCCTCCAGGTTTGCTGTGGAACTGAGCCTGGTCACGGCAGTTTGGGTGTGATCAGGAACACAAGGGCAGGCAGAAAAGAGGAACAGACTGGGTTGTTCTAGCTCACTCAGCAAACTCAGAAATTGCAGTCCCTCCCTGCAGTGTGAACAGACAAGAGAGAGGCGACAGGCATCGCTGCCCTTCGTATCCTCCGTGGCACCCAAGCAGCGTGCGGGGCTGGAGCTGCGTGACCCATTCTGTGCGGCACCTTTCCTCCCCGAAGGGTTTCTGACCCCTTCCCTGAGAGCAATCCTGCTGGCAGGAACAGCGCAAGCTCACGTTCTTCAAAGCAGGCAAACATCTCCTGGCAGAATTCAGTCCAAACCGACATCTCGCTGATGCTATTTTAATTTGCCATTTGATTCTATTTAACACAAGCAGTTACAGGCCAGCTGTCGTTTTCCAGGTGCTCCCAACGCACAAGGCCAGCTCCTTCCAGTCCCATCAGTTAAAAAAGAACCAAAATACACAACCATTTCCTCAAAGCTCACTCGTGCGTCGCATATTTTTGTGCTGACATTCTTTCCAGGAGAGGATTTAAAAGCAACTGCCTTTCCAGGTTATTAAACCAGATGACAGTACACCACTGGCCAGGCTGGGCATGGTACGTGCGTAGATGTATGCTTCCCATGCTGCCTCCTGTCCTAGTTTCGGTCCTTCTAGGCATACCCCGCATTAGAAACTACAAACACCTTGCCAAAAGCTCCATAAAAGAGGAAGGTGTTTGATACTTATGGTCAAGAAATATCCATCTATGTCAATTTTACTAACAGGGCCTGAAACCACTATAAACAGATGCACTTTGTAAGTAATTTCCTTTATGTGGTGCTGTGCTTTGTTAGTCACACTTCAAATTGGCTCATCCAGTTCTGTCTGACTCTGCTTAGAGGACTATAAAATAACTCCGTGAGTTTCTGGGCACTTCCACGTCTACAACATAAGACCTGAGCAAGGGGCTGCACCAAATGATGCAATCAGCAACGGATTTTTTCCTTTCTAGTTATTCTTGCAGTTTGTACAAAACGTTACAAAGCGCAGCAGTGAAATGCTGGTCCTGCTGACCACCACAGCCCCCAGGTTTAGGAGAAATGTGACTTCCCTGAGCTGATGCTCAGACTGATGCAAACACACAGAGCCCCAAAAGACTCACCCCTCCCCAGGAAATACAGTGCAAGGTGGGCAACAACCTAAACGTTTCCTGGACTTCCCTCTCCAAAATGGCAACATGCTTTAAAAATAGCCAGCAATATCTTTTCTCATCAAAGGTTATGCTCTTTTATTGTAGCCATTCAGAGAACGCAGAATTCCAAAGTGCTGAGTGAAGCTGTGGTGGGTTGAACACTGCCCTCAGCATTTTAAAGCTGTTTCTTCTTCTCTGACCATTCCTCACCCTACAATTAGCTACAGCGTTTATGAAGACAACTTAGCCCTCACAGACGGGAAAAGACGAGCTCCCTCCTTGCCTTACAAACCACATGTGCAAAACCCAAAGAGAAAGGAAGTCCTTTGCTCCAGCTTGTGTCTGGCATTGGGGGCAGAGCCAGGAGCTCTCCTACAGACTATTCCAACACTAAATACCTGGCCATTTTCCCCATAAAAAACAGAGGCTATTATTAAAAGCAGGTTTTTATGCAAGAACCTGTGGTTAGCTGGGCCCTTTTAACACAGAGAAGTTCAAGTGAACTCGTGAAATATTTTTACTCTGATAACGCTCCCCCAGCCTTTGCTACAAGCGAAATGTTTCCATCACTGCAGGAGTCACATACCCTCACAGAGAGCCAGAAGAAGAGCAAGGGAGCAAACCACCATGCTTACCATCCCCTTCATCCACCACCGCTCGGATGACCACAGGGAACACGCCACGATCCAAGTCAAAGTTCAGCTGAGGGGAAGAAAGGAGATGAGGTGAGACAACTCACACCGGACTTGCCTGAAGACAGCGCTCGAGATAGTGTAACAGCAGAGGAGTGAAGGTCTCTTCTGATGAGCCCCCAGCCCCTGGTCTCAAAAGGACATGACAGAGCAGGAGGATTGAAAATCCAGGCACCAGCTTTCAAAGGGAGTCAACCAGAATAACTACAACGTCCATATATTGACACAGCACTAAACACCAGCTGTGGCTGGCAAAGCAGAGGATCGCCATTCAAATTCGATACACTATTTAATTCTTACTAACCCACAGATCCTACAAGTCTCCTGAGTGATTTGTAGCAGGACAAGTTTCTCAAAATATATCGAGTGCCAAAGGTTTGCTTGCGTTAAGGCAGGGTACACTACTGTAGCACAGCAGAAGACATCATGCTCCCTACACCAGAGAAGAAACTCTGACCCTTGTACGAAGTTCTTGAGGCACAGAGAAAAACCTGGAACACTTCAAGTTCACACAGCACTTTAAGGAAACAGCAGACTGATTCCTATCTCTTGGCATGTTGTGAAATTCAGATCCTTGACCTTCTAATCGGTGAGAAAGGAAATTTAAGACCTCACTGGAGTACAAGGAAAACAGGCTCGACTTCTCCCCTTGCCCTGTGCTTCATTAAAGCACTTCCAAAGCTCCATGTCATCTCACAAACACAAGAAAAACACAACCTTACACACACTGTCCTGTGCCAGGAACGGAACTGGCTCGGAGACAGGATTTTTGGTGGGTTTTGTTAATTACTGGCAGGGGGTTTTGTCTCATCTCTTGCCAAGAAAGAAGATGTCATTTCACCGTGGTGCTCCAGGTAGTCTGTTCGCAGCTTTCCAGTGAGACTGAGACCAAATCTGAAGCTCCGCAGCACCATTCAGGCAGTGTTTCAGGGCTTCCCTCACTTTCCTGCAGCCCCAACATCATCTGCAGTGTGATCTGCTCCAGCCAGTCCCTCGGAAGATGAGCTCTCAAGATAGCCATTGGCACTGGCACCCCTGGCAACCCGAAACACCTAGACTGGAGGGAAGGAGACCTTCACCGTGAGCCTTAACATAGCTCAGGATGGTTCCTCCTCAGATGAATCACAACCTAAATGTTCATCCTGAAAGGAGTGATACCTGTACCCAGTGAGTGTGCCATAGCCCATTATCACACCACTACGGCTCTGCCACAGCTGCAGGCACATGCTTCACACTGCCACAACTCACCAACCTTCCAGGGGAAGCGCAGGGCTGCTGATCTTTTGTCCCTACCTGCCTGCTCCTCACGCAGGTGGCATGCCTTTGGAGCCACTCAGCTCCTGCAGCGCTTTCTAGAAGCAACTCTTAGCTGTGTAACGAAGCTTTGAGCAGGCACACACATCTGTTCAGATGTGCACACCTGATACCAAACAGAAAGCGTGGGCTGGAAGATCTTATGATTTGACCTAGGTGGTCTGCAGACCTGAGGAATACTGATTTTCATCCTCTGCAGGATGGTTTCACGTTTTATTGCACCTTTAAACTACCAGAATTTATTCTCTTTCCAAAACAGCAGAGTAACAGATCGAACACAAAAATCTCATTTAACCTCTCCGTATTGGTTATAGAAGAGACTCGCTGAGCCACTCTTTTCCAGCATGCATTTCAGAACCATTACGGCATGCCACAGAGGGAAAATTCATCGAGGACAATTGATTAAAATTGCTGAAAGAAGTTTATGGTTTTGCTTTGCTTCCTGCTCGGATTTATTACTGTAAGACAACAGTTACTGTTTGTCCATTTGAAGGGAAAGTTGTATCGTGGAATTGCGGTTGCTTTATGATCTAAACTTCTGCGTTCTCAGATGAAAGGCCCATTTCACATTCATCTTCAGGACATGAAAACAGCTGTCTCAACACAAGCCATATACACTATAACTTCCAAGTAAACCCTATATTACAAATTAAACTTTTATAAAGCTTTCCACAGAACAACCCAACAGAACATTATTTCCCTTCTGTCGGCCAGCCAAGAATTACCTCACAGGCGAGTGTTACACTGAGCACAAATATGAAGGGAATCTGGGGGTGCTGGACACCACCAGTAACAAAGCTGGAAAGCAATCTGAAGCGTGCGATGGACACAGCTCAGCGAGGACACTGCCAGGTGCCTCGGAAAAAAATCCTGCATTTTGGTGCCAGTTAGTTTACAGGACTGGAGAGGACAAGGACTGATATGTACACAGAGCCAAAACGGGAGAAGAAACTCTCTGGAGCCACAGCACATCTTCCACATTTTCTCCACAATCAGAGCTCCCAGTAACGCCAATAAAAAAGAGGAGACAGAGGGTGCAGCAGAATCAAGCAACGGGAGCTAGAAGTTTGCTTGTCTGCAGCATCTTGCTCTTTAAGCTGTCAAAGGGACACGACTGTAGTACTTGAGTTATAACCTTGCTGGCAGGAACAAAAGGGAAAATTAAGTTTCTCAGCTCTTGAAGAAGGAAGGGATCTGAGCTCCCACTTTCCAGTTCTTTCAGACGACAGCAGGGATTGAAAAGCAGCTCTTCCAGGCTTTTGTAGGCTGAACTTGTGAAATCATCTATTGGCAGAGAAGCTGAGACATCAGGAGACCAGACTCTGCAGGCTCTTGGTAACCGCCACGGCATTTGTTAGGGCACGGGACTGATTGCAGTTATACTGGTAACTTCGAGACCACGGCTATTCAATCTTTTCAAAATACATGAAATTTTTTTTTTCCTCTTCTTTTTTTTTTTTTTTAATAGGTAGAATTGTGTTATTTCTTTTGTTTTAAATAGATGGAGTTATCTACCACGGTTCACATGCAGAACTCTTACACAAGATTGGGTCAGGAATCAGTTCTGACCTGGGAGAGGGGTCCACAGGAACAAATATGTTAGCAGTAGATACAGACTGACTCCTCTGCATCAGAAAACTTCTACGGCATTTTTTTTTTTTTTAATAGGTAGAATTGTGTTATTTCTTTTGTTTTAAATAGATGGAGTTATCTACCACGGTTCACATGCAGAACTCTTACACAAGATTGGGTCAGGAATCAGTTCTGACCTGGGAGAGGGGTCCACAGGAACAAATATGTTAGCAGTAGATACAGACTGACTCCTCTGCATCAGAAAACTTCTACGGCAAAGCTGCACAGAGCGGAGGAAAGACCAAGGCCTCCCTGCCCTGCACCACGTGGAGGAAGCCCTTGGGCCAAAGCTCAGGGGCTCGGGAAGCAAGAGAGTTACTGCCTGGGCTAGAATTTTGCAAAGGTACCAGAATTAATAGGATTCCACAGATCTTGCTATGTAGTAAAAGCTACACAGCTTAATTCAAACCAAGCCCTCATCTGCTTGCAGTTACGGGTTAAAGGAAGAAGACATTCCCTTACTCAGCATTAATGCACTGGCGTGAACCTGCCCCAGAATGGAGCGTATCCTCCCACAGCACCAAACTGCTACAGTCAATAATGCAGGATGTGGCCCTTAAACTTCTAGAGCAGTGGCCTCCAAACTATTTTGACCATTCATGCCACCACTAAAAACCTTGGAGCACATACTCCCAAAATGTGCATATTTATTATTTATAAGGTATATACGTGTACTACTGAAGTCCCTTCTGCTCCCCAATGAATTATCTTGCACATACCTCACATTGAAGACCACTGGTCTAGGGAACCAGCAAAAACACCAAACAAAACCAAACCACACCGAAACAGGGAGATCAAGGCGCACAGTTGTTCCCACGAGCTCTGTGGCTTGTAGAGAGGAGAGGAAGGCTGGGAGTGGCGAGTTCCTCCAGGAAGAGCTCCAGTGCCAATCTCTGCAGTCTGCCTCCCACACCAGATGCTGGGGTTCCAGCTGATCAGCAGTATCACAAGTCACTTCTTTGGGTCTCTTCCCTGTCTGCCTGCTCTATCTCTACCTGCTCACACCTGCCCCTCCCAGCCCCATTCCCCTCGTACCCACAAAACATGCCATGGCAGCTGGAAGAGGGTCTTACAGCCATAACTTCACGGCACTAAAAGGAGTCCAGTGCTTCTGGGACAACAGGATTGTGGAAAGGAGACTGAGAGGGACTTACCTCATCATCCTTCCAGTCCGAGAAATCAATCTTGAAGGAGGGCAGGGAGAACTGCTGGCTTACCCCTCTCTTGTAATGAACCGTCTCCGACTGCAGAGAGGGATTCTTTGTGCTGTATCTGAAGAAAGGGGGGAAAAAGAAAACTTGCTGTAACAAACGAGTGCTCTCTGCCAGGTTGTCGTTCATTCACGCCTGTCCACCTTTCAGGAACCACAAGTGGCAGCTCTAAGAGACAGAGCTGGCAGGGGCTGGCAGCCATTCAGTGGGGATACAAAAAGGGAAGGGAGAGGTCAAAGCAAGAAGATGAGCACAGGGGAGGGAAAGCAGAGCAGACAGGCATGGTCTGACTGGATCCATACTGACCTGCCTGGAAGCACCAGGTGTCAAAGTAGTACAGTGGGGTGCGGCAGCCTGGCAAAGGCCAGCTCACTAAATCCAGGGTCTAGGCAATGCTGGCCTTCAGCCCAGCACATGGTCTTATTTTCTGCAGGAAACCCAGGAAGAACAAGCAAAGATCTACCTGGCAACACACAATCCAGCATAAGCCCTGAAAGCTCTCCTGTGCCTCCAAGAGACAGCTCTGCTTGGCCCACCATCATCCTGGCAAGCAAGAGCCATTCCGATTCAATCCTCTAGTCCTCGTGTGCTTCCTCAGAGGTGTTGCAGGGCTACTGACACCACCAGAGGCACACCAACCAGTCCTCCACGCTGGCCACCTAGAGCAGAGTTACAACTATTCCACTGTCTGCAGGCCCAGCACTGAAACACCAGCCCTGCCAGGCCAGGATAAACATCTCTGGGATGGGACCATAGCGATCATCCACCATCTTCTGCACCCAGAGCCCAGCCAGCGCTACCTGCCCCAAGAGAGATGTTTCACTGCCCACTGACCATCACTACGGATGGTGGGACTCACTAGGCTTCAGTGGCAAAACGGGATCAGGAAGTTTTCACCCCTTTCCGGAGGGCGATTTCTGAGCTGGATGTGCACAGCCTCTTGCTATGCCAATTCTCGCACAGGAGAGGAGGCAGCGAACTGCAAAGCCAGGTGGGAACATCTGCAGCTGGTTTTACCACCAAAGCCTTTGTTGTCAAGCTACCAACCGTGTGTTCAGAGCACACTGACAAACCTTGCCCCAGAGACTTACGCTGCAGAAACAATCACCTCCCCGGGCACAGTGACGAGACAAGTCCGGCTCCAGCTCTGCAAGAAAGACTTTAACGGCCGGTCGCGGTAATGGGATGTTATCTCACTAACTGTAACTTCCTAAGCACAGCTTCACACAGGGACCCTGCCAGAGCACTGGCCTCCAGCCACCACCACGATGAGCTTGGAGCCTTGTTGACTGTCCAAACTTGATTGCCACTGTTCTTGATCAACCAGGCAGCCCGGGGACAGGCTCCAGGGACAGGTGTCACATCAGCATCAGGAACTCTAGGCTGAGTTTGAACTTAGTTCAACTTGGGATATCGTATGGGATCCCCTGACGACTGGCTCCTCCTGGAATTTTGCTGATTCCATTTCTCAGAGAATAACATGGGCAGTGCTACTGCCAGCCCTGCGAAGGAGAAGCACCACAGCAGATCGAGACGTTTGATGTGGCCAACTTAGTACAGAGCACTGTCAAGCAGAGCAGTGAACAGAGCGTGCAGAGGCAAAGAAAGGAGAATCCTTGCTTGAGAAACAGGATTATGTACTTTTAAGAACATTCAGCTGCTATGAAACACAGGCACAGCTTACAAAGCACCAGGTACGTGAGCAAAGGTTGGAAAGCTCCAAGTTCCTTTGGCCTAACTACACTTCGTGGAGAAATGCAGCACACCAGACAGGGATGGCAATACCAAGCTTTTTGACACCTGAGGTAATGCCTTCTGGGTTCTATACACAAGGAGCAAGGGGGCTGGGCAGCTCCCTTCCAGAGCGGGTGAAGCAAAATCCATGGGAAAAGCCCGTGGGGCAGAGTCAACCAGGAACCGCAGAAGCGAGCATCACGCCAGGGATGTGAAGACTGGGCTGGAGGCTGCAGAGGTGATTAGAGAGGACATGTCTGAACCTTAAAACTCAGCTTTAAGCAATGCTGTGGAAACCTTACACTCGAGACCTACAGCTCTGGCAGCTACCTGCTGCCCAAGTGCAAGAGCCCA
>NW_010412529.1:11649-23857 GCF_000710305.1 Buceros rhinoceros silvestris | reverse complement strand
CGGCCGTGCCGTGCCGTTGCTGGCGCGCGGAGCCGTAAAGCACGATGTTTAGGATATTTCACAGCTGAACGTGTAAGAACCTGGAAACCAAAAGATGATGAGTATTTATTAATTCCTCTCAGCCAAGCAGGAAAATGCAGGCTGCCCTCTGCTACTGCCTTTCTCTGGAAAGTCAGGGTACTTCCTGCACTCTTGGAGGACGCAGAAGGCTTATCAAGTGTCACGAGATCCATCTTAACTTCTGGAAGGCCGTGACAAAGGACAGGCTCACCACATGCACCCCGCTCCTCCAGCCAAGGCAGGTGCATTATGTGAACGATGTCAATACCTCACCCTCAAAGACCATGCTGTACCGTGCCGAAATTGTGCTGCTTTGTTAGAAGGTCTTGCTTCATCCTTTGCATTTAAAGCATGGTGAGGGAGAGATCGGAATGACAGGTCTTTTATGTCTGAATTACAGAGCAAGCAATTGAGTGAAGTTTTATTTACTGAGTTGTCAAGCACAATGAATAGAGCAAGCCTGTAACTGGCTCCTTTTGTGGTGCTCTCAAAGCTTCCAAGCTCTGCAGAGAGGCACGATTCTCCCTCCACAGCTGGGAAAACCGGGGACGGAAAAGCGACTTATCTAAGGCAACAGCAAGTCAGGAACCTACTGGAAATAAAGTGCAGAGGAGAGAGTGGAGGTCAGAGTGTGCCTGGATGACATGCACCACAGCAGCGCTGGGAAAGGGGTGTAAACATGCTGGTGATGAGTGCCAGGAAGACCGGAGGACCTGCACTTCCAGCACCAGAAGCCCAAAGCAGTCTACACCAGGAAAAGAAGTAATGCTGTTCCAAGGAGGACAGGGTAAAACAACAGAGCTGCATAGACCTGCTGCTCTCACTGCCCCTGAGAAAAGAAATAAACCAGTACCAAGATTTTCTGAGCTTAAGAATAGGACAAAAATATCAAGGAGTTTTCCCCAAGTGAGCCTTGTGCCTCAGACTCTGTGACTGCCTGGCCCCAATTGCCAAAAAACACATCAGACTTGGATCACAACACCCAGACGATGCTGGAGACCTCCAGTCAGAGCACCAGTGGGCCACGAGTCCGCGGAATTCACTGGAAGAGCTGGAACCCCGACTGGCACACGGATCGATCTCGAGGTGATGCACAGCATACGTGGCATGAGTACGCGCTCCTCTTGCTGCACGGGCTGACAACCTGGCAAGCTGTTACAAAGCAAGTGTCCTGCATATGAGTGTCTAAGGGGTCTGTACCCATGCCTGGTCCTTTTGGTTGGCATCTGCTGTAGTCACAAGTCGTCTATGCCCTGCCCAGCCTGCTGCGGGCTTGCAGCACACAGTAGTGGAGAAGCTCTGCGGAGCTGTGGAGATGTACGACAGAAGGAGAGCACGTGTGTTCAGGTAAAGGGGAGCAGAGAAGCACCACGCTGCCTCTCCCTGCGGGCTGAAATGTCAGAGCTTGGGCTGCTCTTTCTCAGACTGCACTGGGCCAGGTCTCCACGCAGACAGAAGGGCTAACAAAACCACCTTGCAATTAAGCATTGGCAGCTCAGGACAATGGAGAGGTGGGGTCTGTCCTGTTAGGTCAGGACCAAAGAGAAATCCTTGGTCACACTTGTTTAAACCTGTTTGTTTGCTCAGGTCCCCCTGACAGCACGAGAACCACCAGCAACGCAAGGTAGCACGCTGCTGACCGCAGCAGCAGCCCCCAGCTCTGCCCTCGGGATTCACGCAGCCCCTCTCCTCCCGAAGGTCTTTGACACGCCTTTATTCCCACAAAGCGAAGCTTACACTCCGCACTGACTCCGTCCTCTCCCACATCAAACCCTCCCACCCCCCAAAACCAGCCGTGTGTCAGAACACTGGCAGCAGAGAAGCCCTGTGACTACTTCACAGTGATTTTCGAGAGAACAGGAAACAAATTAAAATTACTCCCCAATCTCACTCCTTGACCACCAGCTGAGAAGCACTCGTTGCCTCCACGGAGCAGCTCAGTGGGTGGCTCACACAGTCCACACTTGCTACCAGGCACCTGCAGACCTTAAGTAGCTCCTAAGCCACCAGTAGCATTTTAGTGTCCAGGAACCTCTGGCTAAGCAGAGTTTAACTTCTGTGGCTACGTGCTCACTGTAGACACAACACGAATGCGTGGCGGGTTTTCCCCCTCTCACTCATCCCTGATCAGCGCCTGGGGAAGTTCTCAGCAGGGAACCAGTCCCAACCCGTGCAGACTTCTTCAGTGCTGTGCTCCTCACGCTCAGAAATGCCCGACACTGGTGCTGCCTCAGACAGCCAAAAGATGCTTCCTGTTACCACGAGCACGCTGGGACCCCTGACCGAGAAGCACCAAGCAAGGACCCTAGCCAGCTTGCTGCAGCTACACAGAGCACTGTCCACCCTCATTCTTCAGAGAGAAGCAGCATGCACGTAGCAATGCTGCCCCAAGGTACTGGTTTTGACTAGACTGCGCTTTGAAGAGCCTGCGGGCAACATAAGAGTCCTTTTCTTTAGTACCAGCTATGCACGTGGCATGGCAATCTGCAGTGAACTGAGGACAAGGCAGAGTTACACGAAGGCTTTAGAGGGTACCCAGGAAGCAATTCCTCCACTGCTGCAGGCTGTGACTGCCTGGAGGCTCCATGTCCTCTTACAAGCGATGAGGAGGGAGCCGGTCCTGTTCTGCTGGTGTCCAAAGGGACCAGGAGCTGATGTGGAGCAAGCACGCTGGGTCCCCTCTCTCTCCCCCCCACACACTCCCCTTTCATTTTGGGCCAGGATCTCACAGGTGAACCTTCGGGGAAGAGGGAAGTTGAACAAGTGTCTCAACTCAAAAGTGATTTTTATTGATAAAACAAACACTACCAAAACACAAGGAGGCCACAGCCCTGGACCTCAGTCACAGTTAGGCAAGATCCAGCCCAGAGAGGCTCCCACGCAGAAATGGGAGGTTAAGCAAGTGCTGAATTGGTTCACTGCAGTCCCTGCCAGTCTCCTCCTACCCTCCTGCCTCCTCCCAGGATGGAGTTTCCACCCCAGGCCAGGAGAAACCAACCACCTTCTCAGGCAGCTGAAAACCTGACAGCTCCCGTAGCGGGCTGCCTTCAGCTGCCCCACACTCACCATCCAACCAGGCTTCAAAGCCGGCGGCTCACACAGCAGCTACGCAGAGAGGCACAAAGGCCAGAGCTCTTCTTAAAGACAGAGGGTTTGTCTGCTCGGTGAAATCTACAGAATTCAGCTCTCCGGCCTGTGAACTCCGCAGACAACAGCCTTTCCTCAGGGACTGGTGTCTGCCTGGATCAAAGCCGGCTTCGGCTGCAAAGGCTCATGCTTAGCAAAAAACAGCACTGGCCTCTGATTTCTTCACACAGAAGAAATCTCTCTGCACAAAGAATTCAGATTAATCACCCCAGTCCACAGCCAAAAGCAGCAAGAGCACCTTTCAAAGGCCCTGAACAGACAGAGGCTATAAATAACCAAAGGAATATCCGAGTGCCTCTGTCTCTCCTACACAAGCTCTGGTGAAAACGGCATGCGCTGAGCTGCCGGTTCAGCGGGGTTTCGTTCTGTGAACCACCGATTCCAGCCTCCGCATGCAGACAGAATATGTAATCGTTGCAGTGCCGTGTTCACCATCAGCTTAAAAGACTGCGCTAGGCTGTTTGCGAGGAGTGGAGCAGGCAGTGCAAAACAAACAAGGAAATGAGATTTAAAAAGAAGATATATATGTGTATATATATCCCGTACACCCACGTGGGCATCAGCAAACAGCACAGCCCGGACAAAAGGCAAGGATTGCAGAGCTAAACTGCCCCGTTTTCATTGGGTTTTCTCTTCATCATGGGAAAACAGAGCTTGGCAACACTACCAGGAAATGGAAGAGAACCTTTTTTGACCAAAGAGGAAGGTCTTTCATAAGAATAGGCTGCAAACCTCAAACCTCCCGTGTCATTCCTATCATCCTGATCTGCCTGGATTGCTCATGTCTTTGGAGCTGGTTGTTTTAAGTGCTTCCAGCTACAGGGCTGGTTTGATTCTTCCCCTGAGGAAACCACCACTGCTGTCATGTTTTAATCACCCAATTCTTCCTGCTAGTCAGCAGGATACCTACAGCTGGAGAAGTCCCAGGGGCCCTCCCAGAACAGGCCAATAGGGAGTGCATCAAGGCTTTGCCAGAAAAGGAAAGGATGAATTCGCAGAACACGCACGAAATGGAAGTATGAACATCCCTGCAGCCTGCTCCAAAACCATCTCCTAAACCAAAGACGTCTAAGGGTATGAACTCCTGAACCAGCTACTGTAGGAGAGGGCAGGCTACGAACTGGGAGTGCTGCAGCTATTCTCCAGGAGCCGCTGAGGAGCACTGCCAGCCCTGCCGTGGAAATGCAGCGTTCATTCGCTTGGGGGGAAATCACATGCTTGTTATGGGCAATCCCTAGCAAACAGTCATACAGCTGGCCCACCTGCATGTCTGTGCCTCCCGTACGCCAAGGCAGAGAGTCTTATAAGGCAGAACCCCTCCCTGCTGCACGTGCCACTGCCTCTACCACAGGCATGGAGCTGCCTCTCCAGCTGCCTAGTTTAAATCCCAGTTAGCATGACAGATTCTGACAGCAAACTTCTCTTTGGTTGTAGGACATTTTTGAAGCTGACCAGTACTGTTGTGCCTCAGTGACACCAAGCAATACAAGGCTTGCCCTCATGGGCGAGCAGTCAAGCTGGTTTTCCCAGCCAGGCTCTTTCCTGCTTTCTTCTTCCTGGGGGAAGATGCTGTGCTAAAGATCACTGTGGGGGCTGCCACAGGAGACAGAAGCCCAGCGGAACAGTTTGCCAGTTTCCAAAACCAAAGAAAATGGACAACCAGAAAAATAAATAAAACTGAGGCTATGGGGGGCCTTGAGCTGTTCAGAGGCAGGACACTGCTAACTTCACACCATTAAAGAGACTCTGGACACAGGCAGACCTGGTCTCTGTTATCCTTGGGGTGATTCACCAGCTGATCCTCTGAGAACTAACGTGTTTTACTCCAGGGAGTGTTTGGGGTCACCACAAAGTAACTGGGCAAAAGATATTGAGAAGGTGAAAGTAGCAGTTCCCTCTAGATTTCAGCTAATTCCCACTTCACCCAAGAGGCTTCTACAGGTATCTGCACTAGCACCAGAAAGCGCTGGGTTACCCTCCCTTGGCCATGGGGCTGCAGAGGTGAAGACACCTCTACAATCACCACCAGCCACATGCTGGCCTTCTCCAGACTGGTCAGCTGTGGTCCCACAGAGGTGACAACAGAGCTCCCAGAAACTCCGAGGTCAGCAGTTCAGGACAAGAGGCAGGCAGCAGGTGGGAGCTACGTGTTCCCTAGACCTTGGCTGGGAACCAGTATAGCTGAGCACACATCCCAGCGTGATTACCTGGCAAAGTCTGCCGAACACTCCTTTGAGACAGGTTAGGGCAGGCAACACACACTCATAAATCCACCAGCTTTTAAACAGAGCCCAAACAACTCCAGGAGCAAGTTTCCTGGCTCACAGAGAGAGAAAGGCTTCCCTTTGGCCACGGAGACCAGCTAATCCTGGGGGCAGGCCCCTGACAATCAGCGCTGTGGCTCTCATGAGCAGAGGCTCTACAACAAGCGATGCCTCTGCTCACGGAGAGCCACATCCCCTCCCCTCCCTCCTCTCACCCCAAACTGGATGAGGATAACGACAGCAGTTTCACATGAGCAGGAGTGCTGATACTATCAGGATGGGTGGTTGTTTCGGCAGGGAAGCGAGAATAACTTGTTCAGTGCTTCTAAGGAGCCATGCTGCGGGCTGGGGACTAGGAGAAAATTCCTGCTTTCAGCAACGGTCCAGAAAGTTTCTCCCATTTTAGGATTCAGCATCAATTTAGGAGAGTGGAAAAAAAAAAGTGTTTTGTTTTAAAGAGCATCTTTTTCCCCACCAAGTGCTGGACATAGCAATAAAAAAAGTTTTGAATTCATACACAGGCGTGTGCAGCTTTTGCACACGCCTGTTCCTTGAACATAGCTGTTAGCACCAAAAGCAACTGAGAAAAAGGAGAAACTACCGGCCCAGGCAGGGGGAAGCTGCATTCCTATCCGTGCACTCAAAATGCACTCGCTCCACTCAGAGCTCTAAGAATGCAGCCCAGATTTTTTTTTTTCCACTAGAATTTCAAAAGAATAAATCAAAGTAATTACAGCACTGCCCTTTCGGAATCGCTTTGCAAAGCTGAAATCAGAGCTTCAAAAGGTTTTTACCAGCAGCCAGCAAATCCAGAGAAGCAGAGATGCCTACTTTGGGCAGCTGCACTAGCCCCAAGACATGCTTCATGAGCCACTTCCACATGGGAAAATAGCCTGGGTTGAATTAAAGCAGCTTATAAAGCCTGTATTTATATCTCACTCCCCCCAGCCCTTGTTACCTACACATCTGCATGAAATCAGGATCATGCCTTCCCAAAGGTTCCCTGGCTCCTGGTGCAGCCCCTCACTCCCCACATTTATAGTCAGGAACTCCAGAGACAGGCAGTTCACCGATCCTGCACTACAGAGAAATTAAAGTATGGATTATTAAATAAAAGGTCAGCAGCAGAAGCAAGAGCTGAACCCAAGTGCTTTGGCTTCTGACACGAAGGGTTAGTGCACTGGAGTCTGCTGCCAGCCTGGCAGGGCAGATACATGTCCCCAGCGAGGCAGCGGCTGCTGATCCTGGTTTCATGCAGAGGCAGGCAGGGCTCGTGAACAAAGGCTTCTCCTCCGTCATCTGATCAGAGATTCGTCTCTCAGTGAACCATGGACAGGGTGGATTAAAATATTCATATTTTTTAAAAAAACCCTCTTCCTTTGAAGTTGACAGTTGTGATAACTTTCAGAAGCTCTACCGAGAATTGTTCAAGTTAAATTTGAAAAGCAATTATGCAGTTCATGTTTGCTGCATAAGCTTTAAGGAACAGAAAACAGCTCTGGTGACAGTCGCTGGCAAAGTGCATGGCACTTGATTTCAGTAAAACGTGTTCTTGAGTGAACCAGAAGCTGTGTTTTCCTTCTGAGAGATACGAGTTATCGGGAGACTGAAAACACGCTCTGCCCAGAAACAGTTAGTTATATTCAGTAACTACAACACTTGCATTAAGCAATTATTATTCAAGGCACACCTTGACAAGACAGACTCTTAAGAGTCCGACACAGGGAGAGCACCACCCTGCTGATCTCGAGTGATTCAGCGGCACCTCCAGCCCAGCACAGTTTGGTTCGAGACACAGGTTAGAAACCATGACCTTCTCAGAATGACTCTCATTTTTTCCTATTTTGATATAACAAAATGCAAAATGAGGAGTCTGAAAAAATACGTTTTAAACTGTATGCACATTCTTGACAGACTTGAGCTCTTTGTAAAACGTAGCACCAAGTTTGACAGGAAGCTTACACCGAGTTGTAAATGCAGATGTTTCAGTGTTACTGACGTTAGTGACAATTCTCCTTTGAAGTAAACCAACAAGTGAACATGCAAGACAAGATTAAAACCAAGACTTGCTGATTTAAGCCGTGGCTGGAGTCTGGCACTGTAAATACATCCACCCTGGCCATAGAGGCCCTCAGCTCTCCCCATCAGCCCACAGACGGTTTCCTTCTAAGGTCAAAACCCAAGGAACGCTGTTGGGCGGCGCAAGGGACGCTGGCCACCTCTCCACGTTGTACCTGTGTTAGGAAAAGAGGGCTTCAATCTCCAAGGCTGCCATTCCAACACCTTCACTAGCACTAAATTCACAGGAAACCTAAAGACCTAAGAGACAGAACACGGAAACTTTATCAGGACTTCTAAGGCATCCTGCTGCATTCAGCTTTGCTCAGGAGAATCAGGATCTAAACAGAAAGGGTTTTCACAGTTTGTCCAGAGAGATTTTTCAAGCACTTAAAAGGAGCTAATTTATTACCTCCCCAAAATAAAAGCAGCCACAGGCATCGACAGAAGAAGAGGAGGGGCCTCAACAAAAATTCTGGATCGGGATATCCTCCGGTTAGGAGGAATGCCCATCTGGATGGGAGCACTGAGCTTGCCTCATTGCTCAACCCACATTGAGCATTAGTGGGATGTTTATACCTTGCATAAAACACAAAAGCCATTTTACAGTTTGTTGTATATATTTCTCCCTGCTGAAACCTCTGCAGATCCCTGCAATAAAACTTAAGTTTACTCCCAAATCCGGAGCGCCGCTGCAGAAGGCGTCAGCGCTACGCACATGGAGCTGCTCATCAGCCAAAAGCCTCTGCTAGAGGAAGCCAAGAGCTTCTGCAGCCCGAATCTTCTTTCACCCACAGAACAAAAAGGATTCCCTGCCCCTTGGCCACCAGAAGCCTGCCATAATGTAGCAGCAGCTCACGTGTACCCGAGTCACACCCATGAGTTAGGTGATCTGGAAAAAAAACAGGTAGTATTTGAGAGGAAGGGCGGTTGTTTTTTTAATTTGACAGAACACCTTGCAGATAAAGTGGACAGTGCTGAGTCCCTCTCCTTGCTGCACACAGGATGGCTTCCCCACACCCAAAAAAGGGAACAAGAGAGGATATCGGCTGGGTGAGGGAGGAAACTGAGAGTAATATTCAAAGCTACCAGAATATATAAAACAAAAGAGAAAAAGAAGAGATTTCCCTCTCCACTGCCTGTGGCAGCTCTGCTCTTGGGGGTGATTAACGAGAGGTGTTTGACAGGGTCATCGCCCGAGAGCTCCTGTGCCCCTCCACACACCCACAAGCCCAGGACTTACACCGCCATGCCACCAACAAACTCCTCCGTCGCCTGGCAGTAGATTGTGATGGCAACACGGGCATCCGCATCAAACGTGAACTCCAGACTGTACAGGACCTTCTGCTTCCCGTTCTCCTCAGTAGGACTGTCAACATCATCTTTATACCTGAAAGACAATGCCAGAGGATTAGGACTTATATTTATGACAGACCATCAAGATTGCTCTGGAAATCAGGTCCAAGTGTTCTGGGCAGTCAAGGCACCATGGGTTTCCCAGGAGATTTCCATTCTTTCCTCTGAGGAAGGATCTTCCACGATTTGACTGAAGTGATTAAAGTGAATTATGTAATGACAGTGTTGAGGGATCTCACCCAGCCAGGACAGAACGAGACAAGAAAGTGAACTCTTGACTGTCACACCCTTAGGAGAAGAAACATTCTCCTTCCTTTTAAATCTTCACATTAGGTTCAGTATTTGGGCTACAGAAATCCTGCATGGACCTGAGAAGTCTAAAGGCTGATTCTTTCAACTCTGCAAATGAAGTGGTGCACGACAGGCGAAAAAGAGAAAGGTTTCTGTAATGCAAAGAACTCCTGAAGCTCAACAAAAGCATCACAGAGAAGATGATACTCAGATCAGAAACTCCAAGTACCTTTAAATGTACAAATCACCAAGTAAACTTCTGATGCTGCTAATGACTGAAGCTTGCAGACGTTTACTGTATGGTCAAAACCTGACACGCTCAACGGTATAATGGACTCCTTGTAACCAACACAAGAACAAGTTTATAAGTTATTTCAGATACCATAAAGGTGAGTCCTAACTTGGCTATGGGCTACTGTCCCGCTGAATCCCACTGTGTGATCACCACTGCCCAGTACCGCTCCTTCTCACGCGTAAATTCAAATCCCACTCTAACCCTACGACTGTAGTTCATGCACCGGGTAGGAACGGTGAATGCAGCAGGCTGCCTTGGAGAGGTGTACACCACCGCTTGATCTGCCAGCCAGCTCCAGCATCGCTTGCTTATCGCTGTTACCTTAATAGCCACGATGCCTGGGTCAAAGCCAGCAGCTAAACTGCTGAGGAAAAGCTTGGCACCACCTCTGACTTCACAGTATCAGTTGGCCTCTCCCTTCAATAAACAGCCTCGATGAATGCACTGCACTGTTGAAAATACTCAGAAGTGAGCTAGGTGCTCCTGCATAATTCCCCCTAGAAACTGTCTAGGGAACCCTTGTTTACCGAGTTCACTGAGATGTAATAACTGCCGCCTAATTAAGAGGGTTCCAGCATGAACTTCACTTAACGCCACACTTAACACAACAATGAAATGTCCAGCTTCAGCCATTTAGTACAGAAGGTGCAAGATAAGATTTAAGAGCAGTATCATTGAATACCTAACACGTATAATGTACTAACGTAACCCTAGTGAATCACCAGGGCATTCCCTTGCATTTCTGTCGGAAGGACTTGGAGAGCTCCAAACAGGACGTTTGCCAGAGGTTCACCTAGGTCAGAACAGCACATCAGGCTGGACACACAAACACAAAAAAGGCAAATCCCAAGAACTGAGAGTCTGAACATCTGCAGCCCCCTGGATACAACTTTCAATACAGAGCAGGATGGTATTTTACACAAGCTAGGGGCATTCAAAGAATAAAATCACAGCGCTTCAAGGCTGTAAACAAGAAACGCTCCTGCCACAGGACAGGTTTGCCTAGAAAACACGGGGGCAGTATCAACATTTTGTGCTGGACTGACCTGAGAACGCAGATGGCAACAGCGCACTCACAAGTGTGGTGTGTGTCCAAGAGAGCAGCAGCACAAGCTTCTGCAAGCTGTCTCCTGCCGCACTGCCCTCCGTTGATCTGAGGTTGGCAGGGAGGGATCCAGGCTACCATACACTTGCCACTTCTTCCAGAAGTAGAGTGGGTGGGGAAGAACCAGCACCCCTCCCAGGCTGCTTCACAGACCTGTGCTCACTGCGTGCAGGCAGGTATCCGAACAAAGATGTTTGGCACATGAGTTCCCGATTGACAACCCCGATCTGGATACCTGTAAGAGCCCCAGGTAGCAAGGTGGGAGAGCTGGGGTGGGGGCAGATCACTCAAAAGCAACGTGTCATTAGTAAAACTACTGTCATTAATAAAACCATTCCCAGAGCACCCTCCTGCTCCCCCTGCACCTCCCTGCCAGCACTCGGAATGTGCTCCCATCCTTTCAAGAAGAAAAGGGGTTAAACCCAGACTAGAACAGATCTGTTGCCCTGGGAAACCACTGAGGGGCCCCTATCAACTGCAGTGCCTGGAGAGAAGGTTCCTGGAGGATGCTTCTGCTGGGAAGTGGGAGAGTCAGAGCCCTGTCAGCCTGGAACAGCATCACTCAGGCCGGGGACAAGGTACACGAGCCTGAATGGTGACAGACACAGCAGGGCTCTGTACACATCTCCCTGTTGCCACACGTCTAGAGCTGGAGGTAAAGAAAATCATCTGTCACATAGCAAGGAGCTGGGTGAGAAAAGACTGCAGAAGCAGCTACGCCAGCTGGTAGCTGGACCAAGGAACACACAAGGATGACTTTGGTGCATACTTTGAGAGGCAGAGACATCTCACGTTCCACCTTCAGGTGCAGGAATGGTGTAACTTCAGGGGAGTAACAAGACAATGTCACACATTTCGCATTCCTTCTCTTTGCAATGGACGTGGCAGACAAGGAGGTGGTTCAGGAGAGCTTCAGGTCGTTCAAGAGCTCTTCTGTCTCCACCTGGACTTGAAGTTTACAATGTACATTTAGTCAAGCCCCACAGACAGTGTTGATGTGAGGTGGCCACGGATGCATGCACAAATTTAGAAATCAGTGACTTTGCCAGGTGTGCCTTTGGGTCATGCACACGAGTTGATCACACAGCCTTCACGATCACGTGTACAGAGCAGAAGGGACTGACCACCTCTGGGAACAAACAGCTGATCCAATGTTATGATGAAAAAGGCAAAGCGGGGTGACCGAGGGAGCTGAGGCCACCTAGTCTGACATCGCTCCTGGAAAAAACATTGGAAATGCTGGAACCTTTTGTTTGTCTGTTAAAGAATTAAAAGATAAAAATATAATTAACAGCAGCCATGACAATTTTATAGAAATAGATTGAGTCAAACCTGATTTCAGCCTTTGAGGAATTTAAAAGGTTTCACCAACAACTTAGTGGACATGCAGGATAAGTGCTAAGACTTGCCTGACTTAGTACGGTGAGAAAGGTGTTACAAGAGGGTTAGAGGAGGCACGAAACGAAGCATGAGACCTCTGTCAGCATTGGCTTTCACGGGTGGGGATCATCCCCAGACGGAGCTGTTCCTGCGAGCGGATCCTGCGGAGATGTGTCCGCAGTTTAACTGCAGAGCAGGCAGTCCCAGCACCCTCGCCATCAGCACCCCTGTGGCGGGGTGAACAGCTCTGAG
>NW_010412529.1:0-11618 GCF_000710305.1 Buceros rhinoceros silvestris | reverse complement strand
CAGTTTAACTGCAGAGCAGGCAGTCCCCGCCCCCTCGCCATCAGCACCCCTGTGGCGGGATGAACAGCTCTGAGGATCAAGGTCAGCCCCACCAGGCTGGAGAGGGAAGAGAAGGGATTTCCTTCTCTCACTCACAACAACTCATCTGTCTCCTCTCGGTCCCCATCACATGTGTCCCACTCAGGTGCTTATCCAAAATGCTCAGAGGTCCCACTTCTCTCTATGACATTGCTGCTGCTGCAGACACATTCCCAAACCACTACAAGTGCCAGCACTTTTGTTCCCTGATGATATCTGAAGCCTAAAGCCATAGCAGAGAGGCTATCCCAGGATGCAACTTTTCCACAAAACACATTGCCTTATGAGTTGATCTTTTTCCACCTTCTTCTTTCCAAAGATGCTGTAAATACTCAGGACTTGGCAAAGCTTAGAATTTTGTCTCGTCAGAGGCAGGCAGGAAGCCCAGAATGGACATTTCCTCATATTCCTCCATAAAGCCCCACACTCCAAATTATGGATCAACAGCCTCTTCACAGATGAGCAATGAATTGTCAATTAAACACATGGGAAAACAAAAAGCTTGTGTGGACTTTACAGTCAGTACCTACTTTATACGTAGACACTCTGCTCAGTATCATTTTATTTGGTGGAGGAGAAGGTAAATTAAACTTAACTAGTTCTGGAAGGAATGTGCGAGCCTCAGCCAGTGGTTGTGAAAAAGCCACGCCAGAGGGACACAAAGTGTCTTTACGCACACAGAAGGAGGAAGGAAAAGGCTCGAGTCCAGAAGGGTCAAAAAGCACAGGCCAGAATGTGTCCTTGGGGACCAGCAATTAAAGTCTCATTCGGGGTCTACATCGGCACCAAATTAATAGAGTGACACCGGCAGTGTTGTCAGCACTAACACAGCAGCAGCTGCACAAGCACTGCGAGAGCAGAGAAAGAAATGACAGCACCGGGAATTAGATGCTGTCGAGTGCACGGACACTGTGTGGTGTAAACCGTTTCTGTGAATGCCCGCAAGGGGAAAAAAATACCCTTTCCACAGCAAATGTGGGAGGAAAGCAAGACTTTTTCCTGGAGAAGTACTTCACCTTCTAGCTGAAAAAGCCAGGCAGCATTCAGAGCAGCCTACCAGTGGTTAATTTTTCAGAAGTTCTTCCCTCTTTTCCTGTTCAATCAATTTTGAAACCACATTGCTCATATAAAAACAAAACAAAACAAACCCCTTCAGTTTTCACACAGAAACAAACTGAGGGCTTTGTGTGGTTATGACTCAAGTTACTCGCCTTACGCCACGCTCTCAGAACCACCTGGGCCGAGAGCTGAAGCTGGCCCCCGGCCAGGACTCCAGCCCTGCACCTGAAATGCAGAGTCCACAGTGACTCTGAGAAACGCTCCGCCTGGACTCCCGACATCCAGTCGCTCCCAGCAAAACCGAGCGCTGGATGCTGGGCTCTGGTACCTCAGCAGTCTGTTTGAACAAGGGCAGCGGCGGGTCTGAGCGCTGGCCGTTGCGTTTAATCCAGCTAGTGCTGGTTTAGATCCAGTGCAGAGCAGCAGAAGGTAACAGATCTCTGTGACGATCCAGACCTCTCTCCCCTCCGCATGGGACACAAGCCATCGGAATGAATGTGTAACATAGGGACCAAACTCCATCTTGGCCGCAGGAGAAACCTGCGCAAGTTTCACTCAATGACCAGTCAGTCTTCCTGGTCTGTGACTTGCACCAGAATCAGCTACTTGATGGTTTCTCCTTCCTCAAGAATGCAGGAAGGAATCTGTCTGTAGGGTTTATTGACCTGACTAATATCTTCCCTTCACGCTCATGACTTTGTGGTTTTGCTGACCACTCTGCTCTGTCCTGTAGGGACAGACACATCACTGGTCCTGTTTGGGAACGCAGACTGCTCAAGTCTAGGGATAAAAAAGATATAAACCACTTGAAAGCTCTGATCACAGGGGAACACTGAAACCTCTGGCCGTATCTAGCAACTAGGATCTGGGATTCAGCTATTTCTCCAAAACCTTATCAAACACGGATTGGTTCTTGATGACAGATCGCTGGGTCAAATAAAAGGAAAGGCTCAGGCAATACCAGTACCTCACGAGTCGGAGAGAGTCTTTGCGGATATTCACCAAACTTCTCAGTGTCTTCACTGGCTCGTGTGGAGCTGGAGTTACATAGGGAAACTGGAACAAAAAGGCAAATAATTCTCCTATTATTATACTATAAAAGGTAGCAGCACATTACCTGGCATACAATTTACCCAAATCAAGAAATGTCCCCCTTTAACGGTACTTGGTACAACAGCCACAAGGGACAGCAACAGGGAATTCTATTTACAGATAAATCAAGCGTGTTTCAGGGTGAAAATCCTGCCCTGGGCCAGTAATAGCTCACGTGGGGAGCACGCACTTTAAGAAAGGGCATTTTCACAAGCTGCTTTTCTGCACCCTGAATTCTCAGTCTGGAAAGCCTTGTTCTCACAAGCTCTTATTTCCTCTATAGAAACCACCTCCAGCTTGAGCTGAAGAAATGCAGCTCTTTCATGTGTGCTCCAGCATGCCAACAGTGACCTGACTGCTAATCAGCATGCCGAAGGCCTGCGTTACTGGGGGAAACTCTTTTTACTCTGAAACAATGGGGCAAATGTTCTGGAAAAGAAGAGACAGGGATAGGGGGCCTCATTCTATTCTACAGTCAAGAGGCCTTCTCTCACAGACTGTCCTTTAAATAAAGGATGATAATTCTTCAGACCGTAGCCCTCCTTACTCCTGACAGAATCTCCAAAAAGTGCAAAGGAAGCTGCTAACTGTGGTGACCGCAACCTGTACAGCTGCAGACCTGGCTGTTGGACCTCCTGGCTGCTCGGTGGAGCCTGATGCTGAAACATCCGCTCACACACCTGCCAAGTTTGATAGGTGCTCCAAGTGGAGACACATCCGTGCTCCGAGGCAGAGCATGGCGCGACATGAAGGTACAGAGCTACAGGCAGAGGGTTATCCAGGTTATCTGAATGTATCCAGCACCAGTGCCACCAGGCAGCCCCACTGGGGTCCTGCACACACACACCTGCAATTGCAGCTGTCCTGCATGTGTAGAGTGACTGACATGGAGCAGAGGTACCAGGGACCACCAATATTCATGTTTCCTTAAAAATGAGGGGTCTGGTAAAGAGGCAGCCAAATGCTGCTGCAGCTGGACGGCAGGGCAGCTCCAGGACACAACCCTGCAGGCCACAGAAATGTATTGTGGGGCCAGAGCCTGAGGGAAAACCTGCTGTTTCCTGACTGAAGACCCTGAGCCACAGGCAGCAGAGAATTCCTGGGTGGCAGCAGCTACTTTCCTCACACCCTGACGGCTCAGTACCAGGGTGGAAGCACTGCTCTACACAGAGCAGTCAAGACCTCAGTTACTCCAAAGCTAGAGCTTGGCCTGCGTCCACAAAGCAGTTTTGCTGCTCTGCGTTCAAGTGTTTTTTCCTTGAAGATTAATCAGAGCTGCCAAAGGGCATTAACTTTACATTGGCAAACTATACACCACAGCAGCCTCCCTCTCTTAAACCCATTTGGCAAACATCCCACTGTGTTAGCAGCGATCTCACCCTCCCCTTGGATGAAATGATGAAATTCAGTGCTGGGATGTCTGCAAGGAAACCCAGGCTGAGGCACGCAGGCAATTTAACGCCGCGAGGTTAATCCCTACAGCCACAGGCACATGGGATGTTCAGAGAAGAGCCGCCTCTGCTGCTTCTGCTCAGAGCAAAGGAGAAGGGCTTGGCTTTTAGCCACTGTCCTGCATGGGCCCTGCATGCAGACATGGTGTGGGGTACGTGGTGAACACCCCCATGCCTGCACAGCACTGTTACAATCCAGAACAATTTCCATCTCAGGTCCCTCGTTCCAAATTCTGTTGCTCATTTGCACTTTCTGCTTCAACAAAGGCTTTCCAGACTCTCCCCTGTCCCACCCTGCAGAGCCCTGTTAACTAACTGTGGTGATAAGACGACTGATGGCACTCAGAAATCAGACCATGCTTGTCACTGGTCCAGCTCAAAAATGCGGAGCCATCTTGCCTCAGTTTCCCCCACCCATAAAACAGGGGTGACACTGAACTGCCTCTGAGCGCTACAAGCATGAATCACCTAATAGTCACGGCTTTTCTGAAGGTGAGAACCATGACACCAATCCTTCATTTTCATGTTTTGAAGCTGCAGAAGCAAGTAGGAAAAGAGCAAGAAAGCAGCTCTCTTCCCGCTTCTCTCCAGTGCTCTGAGAACATCTCCAACTGGCTCCTACTCTGTTACCTTTCGGTTCTTTTTAAGCAGTTCTGAGATGCAAGAGGCATAATACCCGCATAAAATTCCTGTCTGTCCATCACAGCATTGCTGTTCCCTGTTCACAACAAAAGAACAAGCCAATCACTCGAGCAGGCAGCTTTTCACAGTCTTCTAAGACACCCGGCAATACCTCCGTGTTCCACCTGAGAAAACTAAAGGAGAGCCTTTCCGAGCAGCCCACCTAGGTAACAAACCAAACAAAAATCATCAAATCTGCCTTAACACTGCCCTGTGCCCAGCCAGGCCACAAGTTTACAGAGACCAGCACATGCTGACCGCTGGCTCAAATCCATCCAGTGTTCCCAGGAGCCCTGTGAAGTGCTGCTTCCCAGCCTTCTCCTCTCCGAGGCACGTTTTACGCTCACTCAGGCAGGCAATCAGTCCCCAGATCTCCGCTCCTGAGTCCCTGTCCTCCCTCCCCCACTACTTCTTCCTTCTGTCCTCAGTGAAAATAAGCCTAGAAGGTGAACACTTCTCCTTAGAAAAACTCTGCTCGCACCTGAGCAGCTACAGCAGCTGGCAAGCTGGGACCTGGGGCAGGGGATCGCTTTTGCAACCCCCCCTGCAAGATTGCTCTTGCACTCAGACCGGAATGACACTCCTCCAGTAGCGAGGGTCTCTTAGGTCTGAGCTGTCCTACTCCACAAGCCCTGCCCAAAACAGGCAGAAAGCAAGAAGGTAAGGCAGACAGCAGAGAGGAACTTGCCTGAACAGGTCTGTTCCCGAGGAAGTTTAGATCCATGTTCTCGCCAAAAAGGTAGCCCTCGGGGTGCGGGGTGTCAAACTTCTCGCCTCCCATAAAGAAGTGACTTGCAAAGTAGTTTCCTAGAAAAAAGAAAAACAAACAACACAAGGGAATAAAATGAGCTCAAATGAGTAATTCCTAGAGAACAGCTGGTCTGTGCGGGTTTTATTTCACAAGTATAAAAAAAGCAGAGGACATAGAAAATACTTGCTAGTTCCTCCTGCCCTGTACCACTGACGGCCACTGCCAACAGTAAGAGCGGGGGCAAAAAACCCACCCAAACCCTAGAATAAACCATTACAGTGGAGATAGTTCCATTTTAACTTGTTTTCCAGAGAAGGGACAGGGAGCAGTAAGAGCCAGCTCTTTCCAATATTGCTCAATTCTGATGAATTCTTTCTCTTTTCTCCACCTTCCAGTGCCAAGCATGGTCCCACAAACACCATGGACCTGCTCAGAGAAGGATGAGCCTGCGAAAGCCACTGCAAAGCCCAAGGGGCTCCTCCTGGGCAAAGTCTGCCTTCCCTCCCCTCTTTTACTCCCATATCCCAGGCTGAGAGGCACACAAAACCTCTACCACAAGTGCTAGAGACTATACACCTTGGTGTGAATTTAATTGATACCACTGACAGTTCTAAATGCAGAAATGTGGATGTCTGGAAGAGAGAAACCCTGGGACTGCCTCAACGGAACTTTGGCTCTGAGAGCTTCTCCACAGCTTTGTTTCATTCATCTTCATGGTGATGCTGTACAGCGCAAAGTGCCTGAGACGAGGCGTGCGCCAGGCCCCGGGGATTCTGGAGAACTGGATTAACTGCTAACTCATCAACTCAGAGGTGTGAGAGCTTCCTCCTAGACGGACTTCAGGAAAACACTCTCAAATATGAACTTTGCAGAGTTACAGTTTCAGAGAAATACCTACCAGGAGAGAGCTAAGATAAAAGGCTCCACCCAAGCCATTTCCCTGCAAGTTTCAGTGTGGGGTTTTTCACACGGATGGTGAAAGGCCTGAGCCCACTGCACATTGGCTTCCCCACATGCATGCACAGATAGCGTAAATAAGTAATAAAAAAAAATTGTTTTAAAATGAGTCATTTCAGAAGCAGTAACTCATCACTGGAATGGTCACGGAGGCATTGTGGAGGACAGGCAGTGCCTCTAGCTGGGAGCAAGCACTGGAAGGTCCTCGTGAATGGCTCTGCTTTTTCCAGTACGGCTTTTTCCTTTTATGCTTCAGGAAAGGCTCTTCTCCGCACAGATGGCAGGGCTTTAACGCCAGTGGTAGTGCGCAGCTATTGCTGAGCTCAGCTTAGAAGCACCCAGATGTTTATAGTATAGAAACACATCCTTCTTTTGACATACAACGATCACAGGTCGAGAATCCACCTCGAGTCTGTCCTACAGCATCAGAGTAACAAAATGTAGGTGCTCCGAATGACAGGCAACCTTCTCCCACCCCTCCCAGAAGACCAAATTAAAAAGCTAATCTGCATAAGATCGCCAAGCACAGCAAGCTTGATACAGCCTCTCCACCTGAGATACAGCGGGGTGGCTTACACTTATACTAAGGTTCAGAAAAGCATGACGAATGCTGGGGTTTAGGGATAGATTTCACATTTTACGTGGGTCAAGCAGGATTGTGTTTTGGAGCATTTTATCAGGTTGACTGTGAAGACAATGTTTGTGCAGGATGCCTCGGTACCACAGCAGCTGATTATCTGGCATCAGTCAGATGGCTCCCTTATATCCCGTGAACGAGAGACCCTGGGGCTCAACGCGCCTCAGTACACCTGTACTCCCCAAATTCAGAGCAGAGGGTTTTTTTGTTCTGCATCCCACAAGGACCGCCAAAACCCCACGCCTGTGCGGGCCAGCCCCACAGCACCGCAGGACGGAAAGGTCTTTCTCTTACAACTGGAATGACACCGAGACACATAACCAGCACGTTCAAAGCCCCTGCCACACTGTCTTGGCTCCACTGACAACTGCTTTTGGGCTCTTTAGTGGATCGTTAGGATGTCTCACAAATACACACCACCCCCTGCAACAGCAGCACTCACCTAACTGAAAACCACTGCTTCAGACTGAAGGCTCCCTTCATCTTCCTGCTAAGCCACCTCTGATGTGAAGGAGTTGTTCTCGGTTTCCCCAGAGGCACTTCCCTCACGAGCAAACAAGAAACATGGCCAGTGCCAGTCACAAAGAGCACGAGGAAAATCACTTTGGGGAACAGAACACCGCAGGGCTCTGCCAGCGCTGCTACAGACACAAAAGCCACTACGTCCACAAGGTCTCAACAGCCAAACTAACAAACAAGGATGGCAGCAGCCTGCCTGCACACACACAGCCTCAGCAGCTAAAAACAGATATTCTACTGCAAGCTTTCAGAAACCCGCTGCTACAAAGCCACATTAAGCTCAGAGCTCCCACAGTAAGACTGAAGTTACAAGTTATTCCTCTCAACCGCTGTCACGAGCACCTCAGAGTTTGTCCAAGTTGGGCACAAAGCCCAAGACAGCACTCTCTAAACGTCACACCAAGGACTACAAGGACAAAGAAACTCCAAGAAGGAAAAAAAGAGGTACCCTCTTTTCTGGTCACATCTAGCACAAGGGTTTTTAGTGTCTCTAAAAGGTTTGTAGGAATTTTCTACGCATTAAAATGTTGCTGCAGCTCCACTTCGGGGTTCTATTTCCAACTCCATCGCAAAGACAGCAGTAGGATTTTAGCCAGCCTCCTGTGCCTCTTGAACCATGTTCCCACATGTCCCCCTGCCTATAAACCAACCAGGACCTACCTTAGGCAGGTGTTCCAGGCCAGCTTCACCCAGAGCTCTGTAGCTATGGAGGAGAGGGGGAAAATAAGCACCATCCTCTTTGGCAGGAAAGCACAAGAAAAGCAAAAAAATCTGCGACAAATGGAAATCCCCCAGGAAAATGCAGCGACACACTTACAAGGAAAGAATCATACACAATGAACAAGGACGGAATATGAGAAAAACACCAGAGCAAAGAAAAATTGTGGCTTTACTTTGGCAGAGCACATCAGCACAAAACACAGGAGAGCATCGGATAAACGAGAACATGGACGGTGAACTCAGCCAGTGAAGTACGAGCTGCGCTGTAAGAGAAACTGTTGTGGTGAAAAACTTCACAGAGGCTGGAAAAACACCTCTGGCACTCCCAGAACGGCCAAGTCTGACCCGTCAGCTTGTCCCACGCAAAACCAAACTGGAACCCGATGCTTCCCCAAGGCATCAAATGACACCAAATACGTTTAGTCCAACACGGCGGTGGGGATTCATTGTCAGAAATGCAGCAGCACAAAGCACCAGACTGCTCAGTCATAATTACTTCTCCCCAACCCAGCACCCTAACCCCATGACCATGCAAATCCAACACGTGGATACGATGCACGAGTGACACAACACCCTGCAAGGGCCAGGAGCACCGAGTCAGCAGCACAACCAAGGCCCATCCACACAAGGGCTGTGTTGTACAGCATTCGTTAACAGAAAGCAATTAGATGTCCCTTTAGGCTTCTCCCCGTTATTAGAATTAACAGTGAAGTGATAGAAATTGAGTCCTTTTTAATTACTCAGCCAGACACTCACCACCATGACATGCCGGCAGTCCTAGATGCAGCCTGAGCCTGAACCAGCACCGCGGCTGGATTTGGCCATCTTGCCGTCCTCATCACCTGTCCCTGCCGGGCCACCACAAGCGATCACGTAGCAAATGGGATCGTGGCCCTGAGCTGGACTGAATATAATCCAGCAACAAACAAGTAGCAAAAGCAACTGCTTCTGACCCCTGAGCGCTCCAGTCTGGTGCCCACAAGAGACTGGGGAGAAGGCAGAAGGGAACGCTCCACTCAACGGCAGGTCGATGGACTGGGCACGACTCTGGGTACTCTCCTCCTGTTTAAAATTGTTCTTTCTTTGATTAAAGTGTCATTCCCAAAAAACAAAGCAGTTCAGCTTCAGAGAGGAGCAATCTGCCTCCTTTTATCCTCCTGAAAACATCCCGGGAATTCTCTTTCACGAGCCTACTCCAGAGGAGAAAAGCCATCTCAAGGGCACGTGCTGCCCAGCTCCACGTTGCAGAGGAGCTCCCCGGCACAAGAGCCGAGCTGCCGAAGGAGCTGCGGGAAGCACTGGTGCATTGCTCACTGGTTGCTAGAGCAATAGGGGCACCACAGGACTGCACGCGAGAACACGGAGCGTTTTACTGCTTCAAGCACAGCAGCACAGCAAGGATCGTGACTGTTCCTTCTGACTACCCATTTTTAGCCTGTTTCATGGGGACTCTAATTCTTCTGCACAACCTGGGCCCTTCTGCGGGCCCCTTCCAATCGGTCTGGCATCAGCCAGGCCACAAATCAAGCCCGAAAGGTTAGAAGGTACCAGTAAAGAGGGACTAGCAAAGGGAATCGGGTGTCACCTTCCAGCATTTCAGCAGCCTCAGCCCCCCAGATGCAGGAGGGGAAACGGAGATGATCCACGCTCAGAGCCTGGGAGGAATAAGCAGGACACTGCGAGGATTTTTAACTCCAAAACTGAATACTAGTTGCACCAAAGCCGTTAAACAATCTATGCCTGGCTCATTAGGGACTCCGGCTCTGAAGGACCAAAGTGGATTCTACAACAACCTGCTCAATCCTCCACGGAGCACGTGACTGACCCAGCAAGAACCCCATCAAAAGTCAGTAAAGGAGAACAGAATATTCACCACAGCATTTGCAGCCAGCCAGGGCTCAACAAGGTGCCGGCACTTGGTGTGACCTGGTAAAGTGATCGTGTTCCTCTGCACGGGGAGGGTGACAAACTGCTGGAGTTACAGCCAGAACACCCGTATTTCACGTTTATGTCCTCGTACATCTCCTTGGGAGTGGTGGATTTGCCTCAGAACACAAACCCGTACCCTTCAGACTGCTGCCGACGGCAGAGGGCAGCTGCCCGGGGCCACGGCAGCTTGCCCAGACACGGGCAGCGAGTCAAGGTCTGCTTAAACCAGAGACTCAGAGGGAAAGAACACAAAAGGTGACGGACAGCCCTCGGTCCTTCACGAGGCTCCAGCCGATAGGTGACCTCAGGGAACACTCTCACCACCTTCCAGCTGCGCAGGGGCAATCTTTGAGCAGGCAGGAGGCTGCCTGGGTGTCAGGCCAGCACTCCAGCGCGCACACTCCAACGCCTCACACAGCCGGTGGAGAATCGGCTTCTTCCAGGCGGGCAGGAGCAGCACAGGGCTCACAGCAACAGCGCCAAGGAGAACTTTCTGTACCGCTTCCAGTCATCTTCCCTGCCAGGTTTTGTACCAGCCATCGCCAATCTTTCCAGTCCCAAGACAAACACACTCGGGGCTGCAGAAGCAGAAGGGACAGTGTCCTTCTGAACACAATCCACCAGAAGGGAGGGTGGTCACATCCTAACAGCCCTCAGTGCTGTTTAGTAACCTGTCCTCCATCTCCACCTTAGAGGTGTTCACGGCCTCTGCTTCTGCCTAGAAGGATGGCGAGCTTGAACAGCTCTTCTCCCTTCCTGAAGTCAAACGGATCCTCGTTAGATAAACCCGAAGAGAAAGGTCTGGCCTAAAGCCAGTAAGCTTTCAGAAGCAAGTGCAGCAGCAAATTAATTAACAAGCATTTAGTTGTATCCAAAGGAAATACCAATATTCGTCTTTAATCACCTGCCTGGGAGCATTAGCTGCGCAGTTTCACAAGCTGTGGACGGCTCTTTGGCAGCATCTAGGGCAAGAGACCCCTTCCAGGGTGCGTGTGAACGTACAAACCCAACCTCAGGGATGTGACGGGGTTAGCTTGTAATACAGAACTCGAGCCTCTGAGCGAAAAAGCTGGGCTGCACCTGCACCCCAGAGGGAGGGCACCCAAACTGCTGCTCTGCAAATTCTGCAGCCTGCCTGGAACAGCCCTGAGGAACAGAACCTCAGAAAAATGTGCAAGAGCAGACACTGCAGGAGAAAAGAGCACTTGAATTTCCCTGATGACTTGTTTTGTGAGAAGAATAAATAAATAAAACTCTTTATTGATCTCAAAAGCCAGTCTAGGACAAGGCGAGTCAGGGGCTCATGCCAATGTCACAGCGGCAGCGCTGCTGACAGCTCTCCGAGGGTCAGAACGTCTCCCTTTGGAACACAAACATGCACGTAGGCCTTATCAGCCCAGCGGCTCCCGGCTGAAGCCACTGCCATTTAATGGAGTTCAGGAAGGTTGTTGTGCCGGAATTTGTCCATCCCACATTCCACCAGATTCGATTTTCCTTCCAAGTCCCCACCAAACTCCACCCAGGAGATGTCCCACCTGCCACGCGCTGACGACCTGCTGCATTACCTTTTCCAGAAGAGAGAAGCAAAGCCTCGCTCAGTGCCATGGCCGAAGGGCAGCGCCCGAGCCGGGACACGGACAGCGGGACGGACCGACAGCTTGAGCAGTACATTCGGGGTACGTGTCCCTCGGGACCCTGACCCTGCGGCCAAACGGGGCACCCACAGGGCCTTACCTCAGAGCCC
>NW_010412528.1:29829-42427 GCF_000710305.1 Buceros rhinoceros silvestris | reverse complement strand
AGCTCTGTTCTCGCTCAAACCAGGACAGAAGGGACCTCGATGATCATCTGGTCCACCCTTCCCTGTCAAAAGCACAGTCTAGACAAGATGGTCCAGCAGCCTGTACAGCGGAATCTTAAAAGTGTCCAGTGTTGGGGGACCGACGACTTCCCTGGGTAAGAATACGCAAACTCATCTGGTTGTTATCTAAAGGCAGTTAGCTTGGGATCTGGGAGTTAGATTCTCGAGAGCACCCTCTCTCTCAGGAATTCTCTCCAGGCACTGTGATGGCCCCTTACTCTACAAGAAGTCAAGTCGTAAATAAGAAAATAAAACCAGTAAATTATACTTAAAATAGTATTAGAGATAGAGTGAAATAAAATGCTTGCCAAGTGGGAAAAAAAATAAATCAATATTATTTAACACATTTCTAGATTGCCAACCACCACAGCACACAGGAGCTTACAACAATAAAAATACAACTTCAATACAGTACCAGCAGCGAGCAGTGACAAAATCGATCAAAAGCTAAATGAAATGCATGAAGCTTTGGTTCTAGCCGAGAAAGCTCTCCTGTCCTCCCAGAAGAGACTGCAAAAACCACAAGAGTGGGCTCTGGTGAGAAGTCTTTCCTTAGTAAAACTAAGGAAGGCAAGTTTATAGCCAAGGTTTTATATCCACTGCAAATACTCAATAGAAAAAGTGTTATTAAGTGGAAGAAAAAGTAATTAAATGTACAAAGTGGGTCAAAGATAACAAGAGATCTATTCTGTGCAAATACTCCAGAGTACTATTTTTCAAAGGCCTCTCTGAATTCGTCATCAGACCCGACACTGTGAGAGAACTATATACAACAGACAGGGACAGTCACGAGAGATTTTCTTCCAGGAGGGTAAACCTAAACCATACCGTAGAAAAGCCTATCGCTATCAAAGGTCCTACTGGATCACCTCCCTCTGCCCAAAGACTTGCTTGGAGCAAGGAGCGTTTTCTTCATTTTCAACTGAAAGAAGCCAGCTAACTGAATTTTAAATGAAGAATTATTTTCTTTCAAGTGTTCATTCCTTAGTAAATATGAAATAAGAAAAAAATCATCGGATGGCTTCCCATGCAATATGCTTTATCTGACTGGGACATCATTTTTGTTTTCAGAGTAAATACAGCTTTTTTACACATACACTTGGCATCCCCCACAAAAAATACACGTCTACATTGGTGTGACTCTTAGCAGCTTTCAGCATGTGAGAAAAAGGGGGAGGCAATCTTAACCTTCTGATTTAGATAAGGGCTGACTAGGTTTCCCCAGATATCTCTGGGGAGGAAATGATGTTCAGGCGAGTTCTGGGGACTTACGATATTTTTTGCAGATAGTTGAGAGGCAAGTCTGAGCTACTGACTCGATTTGGCTGTCCAGAAATTCAACCCACAGCGTATGTGCACATCAACTACATGAGTAGCCATTCCAAAGCGCCTGTCAAGCACAGACAAATAACATCCAAATGCGTGTGTCGATATTCCGATGAGTCCAGAGCACATGTGAGTCAACAAGCAAACGCTACATGAGTACAACGACGTTTCCCTCTGAAAATCCTGGATAGGAACATGTAGACACGTGCTATACATCTGACACAGCTGCTTCCTGTCTTCTGTGTGGCCAGCGGCACTGCTGCTCTCCTCTTTGTCTCTGGCAGATACAGAAGTGAGACAAAATGCAGGACAAACAGACCTACCAAAGGGCATGGTTCCATACGGTACAGCGAAATACGGGAGAGCACCAGCATCACCTCAAAGCGCTGCAGAAGACTGATACCTCCAGCAATAGGGAGGAGAGAGGCGCGGTGGGAAGGCTGGTAGCCAGGAGAATCTGCAAGCGAAGGGTCATGAACCCAGGCAAAAGGGGCTCTAATCCCGATTTACGTAGTCACAGCAGTGTTTTAATCTAATATAAGCTCCTCAGCTCTGTATCTGTTCCACGGGAGGCAATGTAATGCGTGCAGCCCTCAAGCTAAACGAGTCGGTGAAAATGATGCATTTTAACACTGGGCCTGGCAGTGTGGCACCACTTGCGGCAGAGTCGTCTTCTCGCAAATCAAAATTTGACTTTGAAATGTGCAGCAGCAGAACATCTAACACCCTGGACCTTCAACTAGCCGCGAGACTTTTCCAGTTGGCAGACTTTATGAAAAGAAGGACCGTATGAGCCAAACACTTTTATTGCTTTACTAATCACCTTTATTGCTATTTCCATGAAACCTGACTATTGTCTCAGTCCATCTGTTCCTGCTGCTCACTTGTAACGTAAACTTTTAATTCCGCCTTGTTAGAACTGGCTCATATGGAGGTAATTATGTCAGCAAAAACAAAACTTCACGATTTCTAATGAAGAATGGAAGGCAGAAGCTACTAGATTTGCTATTAACGTCATTTCTAATAATCCTTAAATAGAGCTGCTTATACATACAGACCTTTTCAGGATGTTTCGAGTGCCTTAAAAAGTCAAATAAATGTTATGTTAAACTAAAAAGCAAATCTTTTAAAGGAAGATTAAAAATATTATCTTTTCTAACCTTTCCTGAACGCAACCAGAGCAATACGTAATGTTACAGGGTGTTTAGAAGACACCAAGCGCGTTTCACCACCTATGGATGCCCGTCACAAGAGCCACAGAGACAGCAGACAACTACTCACCCATGTTCTACAGCTACAAATACCATCACCAGAGCTCTCCACAGATACTGTCCCTGCAGACCTACAACAGAGGTCCTCCTCACTGATGTTGTTTCAAACTGACTTCACAAACAGCGTATTTAAATACCTTTAAATAGCATCGAAATGCGGGACCTGAACTATACTGCAAAATTTCTCCCAGCACATCAGTAAAAAATATGAATTAGCAGCATGGCTAACCCAGTGTGTAGTCAGCCCTTGGTCTCTACTGGCATAAAAACCTGCCTTAGCTGCTGAACTGCTGGTGTCAGAAAGACCTCCAGAAAGGCTGTTATATAGGGAAGTATCACAGATACTGGTTCTGTCTGTCTGAACTGAACACTGGGCTCTGTGTCGTGAATTTTTTTTAGTTGCACTATGGGTTAGGGGGACTCACATGCTGAACACATAGGTACAGTGAGGCCAGTGGGCATCAGAGCACACATCCACGGGGTAACATAAAGGAGCACAAAGATTTGGATTGGCTGAACTGTAACGGTGAACAGCACAAGAGTAAGGAAACCTGAAATCCTTGGCCACCTAAATCCACATTATCTCTCTTTGAGATGGTCAAAAGAGCACTGGCTGAAGAAACCAGCTCTCCAGGTCTCATGCTGCTTCTAATCAAGTTTGTGCCTCAACAGTAAGGTTGGGATTCACTCCTGAAGCTGAATGGATCATATTAGATCTCTGAATGAAAGGCTTGTCACAAAACCCTTTCCCCTATGCACAGAATATGTGCATATTTATGTGACATATAAACTCGGTATCTTTTCTGGAAATGTTTAATTACAGTGGCCAAGAGAGGCCAGGTTTTGAGAGGCTAAAATATACATCTCCTCTACACCACCATGGGAGTAGCTGTCCTGTTAAAACCTTTGCAATGCAGGCTGTCGGTAACGCACCTCATCGTGCCACAGTGAACCCAAGATGCAATCTTGCTTCACACATCCTGATCTGTATGAGCTTTTTTATTTTTGAAATAAAGAAGTATGTTTGAGAAAGACCTGAAAATTCCCTGAGCTAACATCAGGCCTATTCAGGAATCTATTAAATAAACCATGCTTTATTTTTCATTTGGAAAATAAAATGGTATGTGTGACACATTCACTACTTCATGGGTAACTTTCATCTACTTCTAGTGTGAAACTGATTTCAATTTGCAAAGATAAATGCCTCGACTTTTCATCTTTGCTTAGTAACAGCATGCAGGGTAATACAAGCTGGGAAAGTCGGCATTTTTCTTTGAGCAAATTCTACTCAGCAAGATCCAAATCCTTAACTGGAGAAAATCAGCATAATTTTTTGAACATTAGATGCTCAAGAAACACTCAGAGTCTCACCTTTCTGAGAAGCTGCGAAAAATTAGACCCTTTTTATTACTATGTTAGCCTGCAGAAAGTTAAATTTGATTAGGGTAATCAATATTGCTTGGAAATCGTGATACCTAACACCAAAGTAGCTCTTTCCTAGAAGATTGAGAACGGAATGAATGAACAAGGCAGAGCCGCAATGCAGTGCTTCTTCCAACAGCGAGACCTGCAAACTTCCCTACCAGTTCTCTAAATAGCAGCTGTGATTTCTTTTTCTAATTACAATTCACTCACTCTCCCCTCCTCCAACCCCAAACTAATTTTATCAGAGCTTCTTGTTAATTAACTATGTTAATTGGTAATGCTTCTTGGCAAATTTAGCAGGTTTCTGCAAGCACTGGCTCTAATATCTATGTCTAAATGAATATTCATCCTGATAAAATTCATGAAAAATCCCTCCCTCCACTCCTTACATACTTCTCCTAATTCAAAAATCTATCATCTTCTCTTACCTAAAATCCAGCTGTGAAATCACAGGAAGTTCTAAGAAAACCACCATGGAATACACTATAAACCAGAAATTCAATAAGCATGTCCCATGCTGTAAAGCTGTGTTCCTCAGGATACTTTCTCCTGAGGGTCTTTGGATACATCGTAGTTACTAACTTCTGAATTTACTAGGAAAAAAAAACACAAAACAAAACATGAGAGCGCAAACTAATTTCATCCAGTCCTGCAAATGCATTATTAACTGTCGAATCCTCTCCGAGGTTTGGAATTTAATGAATTAAGGAGTCCAAGTCATCTGTAACGGCATGGAGCTGAATTTACCCACAACCGTAATTGAGTCAATGGAAGCTACTGGGATTTAGCTTCATTGAAAACTTTGTTTATGTAGGAACTCAAATACTGTTCTTTGCAGGCACTAAGCTAACTACAGATTTCAAAATGCTGGCTTTCATTATTTCAAATCATTTGTTACACACTTACCTGTACATTACAGCAATGCAACCAAACTCTCATGACAGTGATGTTTCTACCTGGCTTTTAGAGAAGGCAATCTTGCATCACCTCTCCTTTAATTAGCCAGCGTCTCTTATCCCAAGAGCCCGACATCTTGCATTGAGAAAGCTCTGCAGACCGCCTTCGCCATCAAATGCAGAGGCTGTAGTGGGAATACTTGCAGTATGCTACTGCGCAACTCAATATTCAGCTTTTGTGATTCAAAGGAAAGTAAAGAAACCAAAGCAGCATCCCCTCCACTCTCATCTTATTCTCCTTCCTCTTTCATGTTGTACATGAAAGATGTTGTTTTACTCATGGAGAAAGACAAAGGAAGCTTTAGGAAACTGCCTTCTAGAAAAGTGAACGTTTTCCTGCAATACTGTTCACTGTGGGAATGATTCTGCAGTACCCAGGAACGGGTAACCTTCCCTACAAGCATGGAAATCACTCCAAGTTGTGATTTTGATTTGTGGTAACAGGTTTACCCACGACTAGCCATTCCCTTTTGCTTCACTGCTGCTGTTCTCAGCACAAGCCTCCTTCCAGTGCATATCAGCACTGAGGTTTGTTAACTGTAGCTCTGCAACAAGACTGGTCAGAAAAAAAAGAGGATGTGAAAGTCATTCCAGAATAAATTCTGCAGCCACATAATACTGCACCGGGTCTTGGGAAACGAGTTGCCAACTCAGCTAACGGTAACTGAGTAGCTGAAACTGCTGGAAAATAACTGCTAATAGGACAGGGGAGAAAAGTGCCAACTGCATCTGTAACAGGAATCACATCCACAGCAACACATCTGCCTGACCTGCAGCATAACGAGTTGTTCACAAGTCTTAGTCGATAGAGTAATGAATAGCTCTAAAAGCTATAAATCTTTCAATCGCTTATTACGAAGTGACAACTGTTACCACGCCAGAAAGGTGTTCTCTCTAATTTGTCTCTGCACCTCTCTAACAAGACGCTTATGTCTTGATTTTAATGCGTGCCTAAGAAATACACCATGTTTGCACTCTCTTTGTGTTTAGTCGTTCAAAGGCGTTTTGATGATTTCGTGTACCCATTTACATTTCTCTCAGTGGAGCTCAGAATTGCTACTGAAGCTTTCTGCCCTCAGATCCAACATGGGCCTTTCTTTCAAAAGCTCTTCAGAGCTGAGAGATCACAACTTCCAAAGGAGAAGGGACTGAGGTAGCATCAATACAGGAGGAGTAAACAACTGGGGAACAATTCCACCACCCCCTCCGATTCAGACTGTGTTCTGCAAAATCTTCTTCATCATTCACATCAGACAAAAACCCTACCGAGCTTATTCAATCTCTTAAAATCTGAACCTACAGCACTGGAAGAGTAGCCAAATGGATCAGCAAACCTGGATTGTTAGCAAGAGTAACAAGTACACGGCAGCAGCTAACGGTAACACATCCTCACCGCAAACACGAGCAGCAGCTGTGAATAGCCAGAAGTGTCTCACAACGGCTAATCACAACGGCATGTGCATCAAACCAGACTTCCCAATGTGCAGCCGTTATCGCTCCATGCCACTTCGCACTACAGAAAAACTCTCCAGCTTTATATATGACATTATATTAACTTAATAAACTTCAAAACATATATTTCCACCCTGGAATTTCTCTGAGCCGTTTCTCTGCGAACCTTCTGAATGTACTAGTCTTCAAAACTCATGTGGCCATTTCTCTAACAAGCAGTCATACAAAGCAACTTTTTGCATAAACAATATTTCACACATTCAGTTTTTGTTATTTTTGCTTTTAGCTACTTCCAAGACGACATAAATTCAACCCCCAACACTAACAAGCAGATGCTGCAGGGGTCCCACTTAAATCTGCCCAGCATGAGAAGCGGACAACGAAAGAAAAGCCAGCGCAAACAGCTGTTCCCATCTTCAGAGAGATGCTGTGAATTTAACCGTACCTGGTTAAGTGTCTGCCATATAACACCACGTCTTAGCTCCAAAGGACAGGCTGAGTAACCACTATCCCACTCCTGATCTACTTGCAGGAACATCGTGACAAATTACATTCAATGAATTTGTGCTGCTGCCAGGAAGGGTGACGGCAGCAGCAAGGCAGGACCAGCAACGCCTCTGACTCCCGCTCTGCAGCAAGCCTGAGTGCTAGTCCACTGGGTAGCACTGGGGAAACTGGGCCTTCACCCCCGTCACTGTCACCTATCAAAGTGTGATAGAAATAAACGTGAATAAACCTACAGTACTACCAACACCTCTGGCTCCAAACAGCCCGGTCCGCTACGGATTCATAGTCAGCTCTGCCTGATGGCACAGAAATGTTCTTCACAATTGTTTCCTAATGTTTGTAGAAATACTAAGAGGTGTCTACTTTAAAGTGCACGTGGCCAGTGTAAGTCCTGGAAGCACACAGCGGTCACACATGCAAAGCAGCAGTGTTGAAGAGAGGGCATCCTTCCTGCAATCATTTCTGTAGGAACTTTCCTCAGATTGATAGAATTTGGCTTTCTCTCAGAAAAAGAAAACCCCCAACCCCCCCCAGCAATCTAACTATGTTGATGCATCTGGTAAACAGCTCACATGACAGCCATTAAAATCTGTTGCTGGAATACGACTAAACAGTATTTCAATATAAACTTTTGATACATTATGTTCTCTAGAGTTTTGTTCTGCCACGGCAGCATACACAATCATACTGCTTGAGAAAATACAGCGGAGGATATTAAATACAGCAGCATTGATCAGTCGAAGTTTGGGCTTTGGAAAAAAAGAATCATAAAACTGAAATATGTCGACATTACTTCATTCTAATGGCCAGTCTAGGGGCACAGAGCAAACCAACAAAGGGAAATTACACTTATATGCATCTAAATATGGGGAATATCAGATGATCAATAGTTATTTGCTTGCTATTTTTCTGACTAAAGATTCATAACACAGAAATGGCTGCAGCAAAAAAGCAATGTGCAGAAGAGAAGACCACCAAATTCTTTACATGCGGACCACTGAAAAGCTTCTAAAAGAGAAAATCAGTAAGTTCACTAAAAATATAGCTCCTTTACCAAGTTTCCAAAGCCGGGAAGCACAGAGGGGACCTGTGCAGCTGAGAAGATTAACACACGATCTGGAAAATGATTGACTAGCATAGGGATGAATTTTGCTGCCAACAGAAAATCGTTCAGAATAATCAAATCAAAGCTTCCAGTGAGAAAGGGTAGCGCTGCATAAACCACCCGAGTGGTGGGGTGACAGAACGGCAGCTGAAACGCCACGTACGGCAGATAGTTCCGAAGTACCACGTAAGCACCTACAGGTGCTTTATCAGTCACTACTACTGCAGAGAGAGATCGCGGCTGTGTGTCAGGCAGCTCTAGGTGAACTGTAAGAAATACGAACGCTCAGCAGACACACAAAAGCAAACAGCACCTAAGACATTGATAAGGAACGGGACTGAAAGCAAGAGAGAACACAATAGCGTGCTACTGAGAGAAAGCCATGGTGTGCCCCTGTCTGGCACTGCAGGCAAAGCAATCTCCAAGAGAGCAGAACAAGAGAAAAACAGGATGACACAAAAAAAAAAAAAAAAAAAGGCAGCTTGGCACTTTAAACATGAGAAAAAAAATCAGTATTTTGATTCTACAGTGGTAAAACACGATCCGAAACAGATGTACAAACTCACAAATTGTAAACCAAAGATGATGAGAGAGCAATTCTTTCACAGTTCCATGTGATACAACTGGGACGCTAAAGAAGTTATCAAGTGATGAAGGTAAAGCAAACCCTAGAAAACATATTTTGGACAGTGCAGCTAAACTGTGGGACTTCACCACCACAGGATACTCTAGGGTCCAAGAGCAGAGAGGCTCAAAAAGGGGATCAGGTTCATCTGTGCAGCATAATGCCTTTGACAGCTATTAAGTTACTGCAGCTGCAGATAGGAAGTCCTGAACCTGCTTATTCCCAGAAGCTCCGAACGTAAATCTTGGACACGTATATACTGGAGGGAAGGGTCACACTGTATTGTCCCTGCTCCTTACGCTCCCTTCTGAGCCACCAGCCGGGGTTAGAAGACAACTCGGGGCCATTAGAAGACAACCTGTGGGACAGGTAAATCCGCGTTTTCCACCTGCATGGCTATTCCCATGGGGTTTTTTGGGGCAGGTGACCAAATGCCTGCTGAAGGGCCTGACTGCTCAGAAGATGAAACAATGTCCCAAAGGGAACACAATTTAAATGGAAAATTGAAAGGACAAATGACACAACCCCCCATCCTCCTCCTCCCTCTGACTTTCAATTTACTAAGTAGTTACCACACAGTTCCTCCTAGTTTAAGTACCGAATGTGTGATCCTTTTACTTTCCTATTCAATTTACTGAACTTCAGATATCACAGCTAGATCCTCCTGCTCCTGGAGAACTTCAGACGGCCACTTCTTCTTTCCCAACAGAATATGTAAGGGCAGAAGTATAGTTTCTGATAGCAAACTGTCTAGTGCTTACAGTCTGTTTCTGTGTAAAGGGGGTCATTTTTCCACGCAATATGAAAGGAGAAACATAACAAATAGCGAGGGCTGGATAAATAGTCTCCTCTCCCAGTTGAAAACCTACAGCATTTTACACCAAAGTAATTTTAACTGAAAGGAAAATCTAAGTGGTCATTCATCACTGGGAAGAAATGCTGCTGTTAGTCTCCAAGTCTAACAGCTGAAGCCGGTGAGAAACCATCACTGTTCCCAGCAAGTCAAAAATACTTTTTACTGATATAAAATTCTGGTGCTTTTGTATTTCCATTGTGACAACTTCCAAGAAAATTTTGAATCTGTGATACGCATTTAGTAACACGGACAGTTACACATCGTCAGCTTCTGTTGACTCTTCATCCTTTTCCCTCTTGTCCTTTAATAGTAATTTAATTACTGAGGATGATTTTAAAGTATCATTTTTAAAATCTGCTAATGCCTAATAGGTCCACAAACACTCTTCTAAACAAGATTTTGAGGTTTGTTTTGACTGTTGCAGTTGAGCTTTGATGCTTAAACAATTTGAAGGTAATTTGTAGGTAAGTACTTCAGAAAAATAACAATAAAAGACAGTTACTTAGAGACTGCTCAAATTCCCATGTTTTCCTTTTCTTTCTTTTTTTTTTTTAAATCAATGTCCAAATTTGGGGATTGAAAACCAGAAGAGAATTAGAGAATGGTACATGTATAAGTAAAACCGGCAGTGTGGTTCTGCTCCCCTTTTTAATAAATGCCTTTAAAGTAAATAAATGCCTTTAAAACGCACCCTTATAACCTGCCTACAGTTTTGTTGGCACTGTAATGGAACTACATCTTCTGAGGGGATCTGAATGTCACAAGGAAAGCGGGCAGTGGCCTGGCTAGAAGACAAATATAGACAGAATCAGATTGCTAGGCAGCGAAAAAAGCCCCGAAGCGTCATGCAACAGAGGTGATGGATGCTGCCTAAAAAGCTAGAAACAAAGGGGCTACGAAATAACCAAGGTATATGTAGAATTGTCTGTTTCAAACTACAACAGGAGAAAAGCTTTTTAAAGCCAAGAAAATATAGATTATAAGCCAGTAAAATGGAAACCAAGAACCTCAGAGACGCACCTAGAGCGTCTCATCTGATGATTCAAGCTGGTGCTGAAGGAAGTCCACCGAATGTTTAAAAGAGTGAAATTTTAAATATTCCCTCAGTAAAACAGCAAACTGGTTCCTTTTATAAAAACCACACTATCATTCAACACTTCAGGTTTATTTATATGGTAAGAATAAAGTAAACTAATTTATATCGTGGATAAAAAAAAAAAATACTTGTTCGGAGTACGGTATCCATTACTACGGTTCTGACTGCGGTTTTCAACTAACACTTGTTTCAACACTGTTCATCATAAAATTTCAGAGCTGATTTTAGCAGTTATCTTTAATAAGAAAGCATCAATCACGATGCAAACGTCATTGTAACAGCTAGTAATTACGTATTAAAGGACCAGAGGAAGAGGCACTTGGGTATTCCAGACAAGAGGAAGGTAATGTCTCTCAGAAGCCTTAAAAAGCGCCTAAAAGTCTATCATAAAATTTATGACTTCAAAAGTTTTTATACTACTAAAAGATCTTAAACCACAAGCCTTTAAGTTTTATGTGTACGTTCGATGGCAGAAAGTTAAAAGCAGTTGCAAACTCTCATGTTTTTCTATTCTTTCGAATGCGAAACAGACAACTACGTGGAGGCTGCTCTGAAGGATTACAGCCTAACACCAATGTTCTAACAAAAAAGGACAAGGCCTCCTACACATGATTATCATCAGTAATGAGCTAAAAAAAAAAAAAAAGTCAAATCACCTCCAGCTGCACTTTTATCACACTGCATATTGTGAGTTATCCTGAGAACCGAACCAAGAGGGTCTTTACTTAGGAGAATGAAGACGAGCCCTGATGTAGAAGGTTGATTGATTGGTTGATTGGAGTTCGTGCTATTCAAAAAATAAAAGGAGGATTCATAAATAACGTCCATGCCGCTTGGGAACTGTTGAAGGGCAGTTCTCCATTTCAAAACAGCCGTAAAGAGGCACATTTCAGAAGCCAAATCTTATCTCTGTACACAGAGACATTTTAAACGTGTACGCAGAGAGCAGAGTGTTCCACAGCAACCAAGCTGTGTCTATTCATGAAGAAATCCTCAAAACCCCCAACACTGTTTGAGAAGCACTACAGTCTTCAGAACAAGCAAGCTATAGCTTGTAGTTGTTTTAGAGTCGATATTTATGTCACTTCTGAATTTCATAAACCAAAATTTCAGAGAAAAATGTGCTATCATCAACATAGTTCAGAGCAACTCCAACCTTGTAAGAATAAGCAAGTTCTACACGTTTTCTGCCTAATACTTTTCAACAGTATAACACTGTAATAATTTTAAAATACTAAAGACATCTTAGTCTCGAAGTCCAGGAAACATCATTCACTACACGAGCTGGTGTCTAGGCCATCTTATCAGGTGACATCAAAGCTGAAATCCTTGCTGCCATTCAATCAAAAATCAAGGTCTTACCAACTACAGTAAAACCAGGATTTCACCTCTGAGAAGATCAAACGACACACTGGATGGATGACGTGTTCCAGTACACAGCAACGTTCAACAGTTGAGGAAGCACTTTGAAATACTCTGTCCAACATTCAGAAAGAAATTAAAATTGTTTCAAGAAAACACTTCTCATTTTTTATTCATCTGAGGGATGGTGGACTGAAAGCTCAGCAGTTTAGCTGCTGCACTTTTGCAAAGACAATTAAAAAAAGGAGCAGCAGTGTAAAAGTTCCCCTTTGCCACAGCTACAGCTGAGGGTCTCCCAGGAGTAAGAACATTCAGTAATTAAGAGGGTCTAATCAGCTCCCAGGGCCCACCTCACCATTTCATTTTCTTAAAGCTGCCAATAAAGATGCCAATTATGGCTAAATATAATGGAACAAGATATGCTCTTGTGAAGTACAAAGAAAGATCTGAGCTGATTCCAAATCGGTCATCAAATAGCTAATAAATTGTAAGGGGCTTTCATCGCTTCGATTTTGAACACAAAAGAGTAAACTACATAAAAGAAGCTTTCAGAGCGG
>NW_010412528.1:26125-29770 GCF_000710305.1 Buceros rhinoceros silvestris | reverse complement strand
GTTCGACCACCACTCAGCCAACTCTGCAAAGTCTGGGAACATGGTAAGTTCATTAGTTATTCAAAGAAGTGAAAAATATTTTAAAAGAGATATATATATTAAATTTCTTAATTCTCCCCGGACTATCAGTAGTGGAATCGCTAACCCATACCGTGCTAAATAAAATGGTGAAAACTGCAATGAGATGATAACCACAGCGTTTCATTTGTCTTCTCCAATCAGCACGGTCAGTTCCGACAAATAATAAAAAAAAAATTTTAAACCCCCATCTCTTACCTGCTCTACTTATTGTCAAAAGTAATCTGCCTTTACACACTGGGCAATTAAATATTGAAAATAAGAGGTAGTGACACTATTAGAGCTTCATCGCTCCCCCGGCTGAGTAGCTGTACAAGTAAAGTGCAGAGCCTGCAATTTTGCTTTTACAGAAGGAAGTCGCATACCCCTTAAGGCTGCCACAGCACAGCTGCTAATTTTGAACACCTCTCTTACAACTGGATCAGTAAACTACAAGTGGGGATGAATAAATAAGGTAGGTGGTGGATTTTAAAAGGCAAGTGAAACAAAAATAGAAGGCTCTTTTTATAGTGAGAAAAGCCTGGGGGAGATCTCACCACCTCTTCTCCCCGCTGAAAGATGCTATTTGCTTTTTAATTAAAGCTTTTCCAGTTTCTTCTTGTGGCCCAGTTTTCTCTGAGCACTAGCATGTCTGTGGAGATGAAAAATGCACAGAGTAATGAATTTTAGATTTGGAAGAAATAAAAAGAGCTTCCACACGTAGCCAAGACTTGAAGGTGAAGTGATTTAATGGCTGACTCAACTCATTATAATTATCATTATTCATGTTGTGGTGCCACCCAGAGGCTCTGCATTAGGCACCGTACTAATAATACACTTTCCACAATAGATCTGTTCGCAAAACCGTGCAAGGATTTAAGAGACCGGGCAGACTTTAAGCAAGAGGAAGAGCAGACGCGTGGCAAGAAGATAGGAAATGAAGCTTCAGTAGTCAACTACCAACATTTCAGCCATATGGCTTCACTTGTTTAAACAGGAAAGTGCACTCTTCTAAGGAAAACCATCTGGCATAGGTGACTGTCCCAGGGAGCAAGAGAAAGAAGCCACAAGAGTGGTGCATCCCTCAAATATTGCTGCAAAGCACCCACAACAGTATGGGATGAACCAATTTCTTCCTCCTGTGCTGTGTACCTTAACATTTAAATAGGGATGGCAGAAAAAGCACAGAAAGAAGGAAATACACTGTACACCGACCAGCTGAGGGAGGTGGGAAGTTCAAGGACGAGCAGTTAGGAGAAAAAGGGAAAAAAAAAAACCAAACCCAGAGAGGGCACGATGAAAGGCACCTGGAGCAAGTGAGGTCACTGCAGAGCAAATGCAAAGGGTTGGTGTTGAACTGCTGGTATTAAACTGCCAGTCAGCAACGTGGATAGTTTATTACAGGTCAAACCAAAAGAAAGATGTATGGTAATGCTGGTGTAATCAAAAGGCAGTTTGGTGCTTCAAGTCAAAATCTTCAGGCTTTTTATTTGTTTCAGATTATTCCTTGCCAAGTAACTATGGGAGGCTTTCTTCAGAGCAAACTTCAGAAAACTTTGCTGATGGCTGCCAATAACTTTTCCTATCCAGGGAAACCCACTCTTTACATAACTCTCTATATTAATAATAATTAAACACAAATTCTGATTCGACAGACCCAGACAAGACACGTGCATCAGGGTAGCAGGATGGGACATAGCTCAAAAATGTGCATAAAGGAGGGGGAGGTGTCAAGTTATCGTCAGCAAGAAGTGTTTTCTATGATGCTTCAAATTCTCCAGGTCATTTCCTTCACCATGGCAATCACGGAGCTCATGCAATCTTCTTACCAATATTTAGCTGCGATGCAACTCACACGCCAGTCAATTTTGTTCAATGGACAGAAATCTGACTCCAATTGCAACAACAACAACAACAACAAAAAGCCAGTAACTTGCTATGACGCTGCCCTTATGTGTAGGCAAGGCCTACTTATGTTTAGGTGTTGTTCTCCGACTCTCTTCAAAGGATATTCTCATCTTGAAACAACAAGAATTAAGTTGTTTTAACTTTTGTGGTAAGAGAAGGAAACAGTAATTCCACTAAATTCTAATTATTACGCCACAAAGCATCCCATTTCACAAGCACCTCAGGGCTCAGTTGAAGGATAAAACACTATATTCTATATTTGCCAGGAAGAGCTTAACTCAGTGGTGGTGATATTAAAGTATATTTTCTGCTTCGTTTCCTGTGAATTTATCACTGCTCATCATTCACGAGGTTTTTTCAGTCCCTATTTGTGCAATCAGAAGGCTATCAAGTACCAAAAACTTGAGAGAACATTCAACCAGACCATCCGCGATGTTTATTAAAGACACACGTCCATTTATTCTCAATGGCACAGCGCTACCCGTTAAATAAGGCCTAACGGCAGTCAGTAATTCCCAGCCAGCCCCGTAAGGATAAAAGGTCAGTTATTTCATCCTTGTAAATTAAAGGCTGGAAACAGCATACCAAATAACTAAAAGTCTAACAACAGACAGGCTGTTTTTATTACACTTCATATCAATAACAGTTGTCAAAATGAAAAGAACTGAATTCAAGCTTCATTTGCTTTCTACAACTCATTAGTAAATGTGTAAGTTTCTGTTTTGATAGGCGAGGGAAGCCTTTATAGTCTCATAAAAGTAAAAATAAAAGATCTAATTTATTCTCTCATCAACAATGGAGGATACAGCTTGACAAGTTTATATGCCTGAGCACACACCCACCAATTAAAATGGTGAGGATGGATGATCACATAAACTTCTGGTGTAGCACGTACGGCAACCTTGTGAGATTGTCATGAAAACTGGAATATCTTGACCCTGAAGAAGACATCTGCTCCATCTCCTTTCCCACAAGAGAATCTCGTTACACCTAATCACTCAGGAGACATTTCTGTCTGGTTGGATCTCAAAGGCTCACCACAGCCTCTCTACACAATCTCTTCCATAACTGCGATTTTTTTCCAAATATGCAGTATAAGTCTCTTTTTCTGCAATTCTATTTCAACATTTGTTTCAACCAGAAACACAAATAATTTGTTATTTTTGTCCTCTTCTGTTTTACAGCAAAGGTGGTGTGGTTAACTCCAGTTGGCAGCTCCTTCCCACCAGCAGGCACATGTTCAGCCATCTCCAGGAAAGCCGGTCTCCATCACGCATGACAGAAACTCGAGAAGATAAATGCCACCTCTCCCAAAGTCTCCCCTTCCTCCTCCTCCCCCCAGCTTTTACTGCTGTACACGGTACATATCCAGCTGCGTCCCCTCCCAGCTTCTCGAGCACCCCCAGCCTGCTCACTGGTGGGGTGGGGTGAGGAGCAGAAGAGGCCTTGGCGCTGTGTAAGCTCTGCTCAGCAACAGCTAAAACATCCCTGTGACATCAACAAATCCAAAACACAGCCCTGTACCAGCTACTCTGAAGAAAATTATCTCAACCCCAGCCAAAACCAGCACAAGAGGTAACACATGAGAGGGCTGTTACGTACCTCCTGGTCTTCTGTCGAGTTAAATAACCCCAGTTCTCTCATTCTTCCCTCAGATCACGCTGTGCAGATGTCCAGTCA
>NW_010412528.1:14458-25954 GCF_000710305.1 Buceros rhinoceros silvestris | reverse complement strand
TGGAAGGGCACATCAGAGAAGGAACAAAGGGCTCCCAACTAAACCTAGTAGTATGTCCTTGTTCCTATACGAATTCTCACATCTTTCAGTCCAGTTCTTCAAGTAATTTTGAATTTTAATTCTGTATTCTGACATACTCACAATCTTAAATACTAATTAACAATGCTTCTAGCCCATCACCTGGGTTGCTAATGACAATACTAGAAACCGTCTTTCCAGTCTCACAACAAACCATTCATTACTGCTTTCTGTAGGAGTTCTACATTTGCTGTACAGCACGGTAATCTAAACCATGTTTCTTCAGCTTAAAGTTTCGTGACAAAGAATGTCAAAAACCTTACCAGGCCCCCCCAAATACATCACTTACCGATTCTTCTCTCTCCATAAGGCTTGCCACTTCCTCCTGAATAATTAGATATTTCTAATTTCAGGACTACTTTCCACTCATTGATCTTGATCCCCTTGTTTGAGGGTATTTAACGCCTTTGATTTCTAATTCAAAAGGATAACAACGGTTTTGCTCTGTATAATAGCTCCAAATGATGAGGTGGACATACCAATATATCAGAACCTGCACTACTGTTGGTTTGATGAGCAGTACACGTACAAAATTCACTACAAGTGCCAAAAAAACGTTTCCAGCCAGAAAATTCAGCTGTTTGAAAGAGCAGACAAATGGCACGCGTTACGTTCTTTACAACCCAATCACGGGAAATAGGCTGCTGACCACTTTAAAGTACCAGTGCAGTGCTCATTCTTGATGGACTTCAGGTTTATGTCTCCTTTCGCGCAGTGCATTACGGCTCTGCTGTACGATACTCTTTTATAAAGGCAGCAAGACATGGCTTTGTAGGAACACACATATTTTTGTGAGTCGATGTCTCTTGTCTGCCAATGACTGTAGATCAAACCTGCTGAGTGTACAATTAACAGTCTGCTTTTCCAATTACGTACCTCACCAAAACTCAAGTTGATGTAACTGTCATAAAGAACCAACGTGACACACCATACCTAAACAAAGGACTATATAAAACGATACAGATCTGTGTTTTCTAAACAAACAATAGCAAAAACCTTATCTGCAAGCAAATATGCACCAGGACAGCTGCTAAGGATTCTTGAAATAGTATTTCTTTTTAACGCCGTATCTTAACCAGACTCTTAGCAAAAACTACCAATGTCTTTTCGCTGGTTGGTTTGAAACAGAAGATCAACAAGAACGAGAAGCAGGCGTGTAGCAAACAGGTAGCCATGCCCTAGTTCAGAACTGGGATTACCTAGATCTCGTTATAGGAAAACTTTGACTATGGCTCTACATTCACCGTAGAGTAAAATTTACATGAAAGTATTACAGAGAGAGAGGGAATGTTATTGCAGGATTATCTAAGGACTTTATTCTTCCAGCCATTATACACATCATCTCCAGAGCAGAGCTTTCTGAAAGTGCAGCGATTTTAGAAACTGGGGAGATTCTTAGAAACTGCAGACTCCTTCCTGGGACAGGTCAAAAATTTGGATGAGTGAGAAGAAAGCAAAACATTTTGTCCTGCTTTTGTAAAATCCAATTCTCACTTTGAAGAATAGAGCGAACAGGAATTTTTATAGTTTCACAACCCAAGCACAGGTCTCCTTTAACACAGCGGAGCTTGCAAACCCAAAAGGAAATGAGCTTCATTTTTTTTGTTAGTGAATACTGAGTGAGGTGCTAAGTGTGCCTTCAAGGTAAGAGTTTTTGATGGAAGGCACCACACTTCCTACTGCACGAGCAGGAAACTGAGGAACTCACTGAAAAACAGTATTGGTCCCCAGTTGTGTTTTTTCCACACTTATTCCAGGGTGCTCAAGAGCACTGAGCACTCTGTTCAAGATGTTCTTCACATCCTCACCCTGCAACAGTTAAAATTTACAAATATTCAAGTAAAATGCCAAGAAAATTAGTGTATTTGACTGCAGTCATAAGGAAATGCCAAACACATTAGCTAGAATTTCAGAGGTTGAAACTTCATGAGGGAAACTTGACACTTCTGATAAAAAATTTCAGCGGTCAACCGTAATGGCCCATTTTTAGACATCTTGCTTTCTGCTCTCACTTGTTTCCTTTACCCAATGCAAAAATGGCAGCAAAACAGAAGTAACAACAGTTTAACACACTGCAAGACCATTAAAACCCTAACAACAGTAGTTCTTGCTTTGAGTAGCAAGACATAGAAAGAATTTCGTCACTCAATACTTGCTGAGGACGACCTGTGGTAGTGCTTTGGTTCTCATACGTGATGGCAATATCTCATTGGGATGGGTGGGAAGAAAGAGTTTACTGACAAACAGGCATATTTTTCATTCAATGTTTTGCGATGAAAGAAAGCCCCAAAGACACTAAACCATATCCCATCTGTTGCATTATCCCAGCGCAACAAATCTCGTTCGGATCCAAAAAACCTACACACTTTAGTACTTCTCCCTGTGCTGCAAAAATTAGTTCCAGGGGAAAAACAACTGACACAAAGTAATTTTGTAACTGTGTGACGTCTATAAAAAATTAATGTTTCTGCTAGTTGATAGGCTGTGACAATACATGGAGACAATCCAGCTAAGTTAGAGTTTGGTGACAATGCTTGCAGAGAAAAAAAGCAGAAGTCCCTATGTATTCGGCTCAGATTTGCTCAAGCGTATCAGGTTTCGTAATAAAATGAGGTTTATTCAATCACATGGTCTGAAAATTATTTTTTCCCTTTCTAGTAAATTTTTTTAAAATACTTTGTATTATTTTAAACAAATTTGACAAAATTAGTAGAGGTCTTAAGAGTATAATGTTCTGAAGAGTTTCATCAAAAATTATCAGTGAAGAGCAGAGGAACTCGACCGATTCCCAGACTAAGCTAAAGGTGAGAAGAAAGTACCATCTCCTCGCTACTCAACCCAGCACTCTTCATGCTGTTAGACAGATTCGCTCTAGTTTTCAAGACCCCCCCGCCCCCATCCCTACTTATTAAGAAAAAAAAAAAAAAAAATCAATCTCCCTGCACCTCCAAAATGCCCTGTCCATCATCACATCTTGTTGACGTGTATCCAAAAAAAACCCAAAAAGGAATCATGTTAATATAAAAAGATTAAAATATCTCTTAGCTCAATCTTTCATCTTCTTCTCTCTTTTAATTTAAGCATCAAACTCAACCGCAGATCTTGTTTCCTTTCTTGTCAGGGCTGTGGTGATTATGTATGACTGACAAAAAAGAGCATAATGGAAATGTGGCGATAGAGGCTGCAGTAGACAGGAGAGAGAAAACATCCGGGGAGAGATTTAACAAAGTTGCAGGAGTCTATAACACAGGGAAAAATGCATCCTCACGTTTTTTCTGTTCTGCTTCCCTTTTCTTCACACATGACTAAGGAGAAAGCATGAAGCAGCTCTCAGATCCCTACCAGAACAGCCGCTATGGGTGAATAAATACAAGTCATGAACTTGATGAGGAAAATCTGCCCAGAGAACTTGGCTTACACGTGTGTCTACAGAATTTCCGTAAAATATATACCGTATTTTTGGCATGTTAAGTGTATTTTAACACAAAGTACTTTCAGTTCCATACTCTAAATACAACTTTTAATTTGGCTTACAACACCTGTGTCGAATGGTAAGAGGTCGGCTGGTCACAGTACCCAAGAGTTCTGGAGCTCCCACTGCCGAGACCAGCAGACTTCCTCTAGCTATGGCTTCACCCCACCACACATCTGCACTTCTTCCCCAAAACGTGCACAGCACAGTTCTGCTGCCACACGATATGACAACATGGGCCAGGGGATACATCTCAGCATCACTTGTGCGCAGCCCTCTGGCACACCGCAAGATAAAGCAAAGGTAACATTATAAGAATGCAAATAAAAGCCGTTACGGGCTTTTCATTTTGTTTTCTGAAGTGTCTCAAACTGAAACGGTTGGCTCAGATCTGAAACTCTGTCTGGAAGTCCAGCACATAGGTCATAGCAAACTGTTTCATTCATTTCTTTTTCTTTCACTTGCAGCTCAAATGAAAAAGAAAATATTTTGAAAACATAAAAGGAAGAAATCTTTCCTACGTCATTTTAAAAAATCAACATATCAACATCACAAAAAATAATTTTCTAAATCTATGTTGAAATTTCCACTTTATAACCACTGAAATCCTAGAAAAAAGATGTGGGACTTGAAAACTTTCCTCTGCTGGCTTTCAGGCAGCTGTCTCCTTTTGTGCTGAGATTAGCACTAGCTAGATACCTTCTGTTAGTTATCAGTGATGTATCTTGTATATTCATTTGGGGATTATTTTACAAGTATGTATTATCAATGCATTTTATGGCAATTATCACTCTCTCTGCTTTCATTTTTTTTTAAGATCTAATTCGCCTTTCATTTGTTTTTTTTCAATTTGTTGTTGTTTCATCATGACAAAACCTCATTTATTTAGACTCATTTGCCACGTGCCATGATAAATAGTTCACAGTAAATGCACTTAGCTAAGTTATTTTACTAAATGAATGCGATTGCGGCGTTTTTTTACGCAGTCTTAAAGTACATGTTACGACTGTCCATTACAACAGCAGTCTACAACAAGCAGGCAAATTTTTCTGAAAGCAGAGCTTCAGAGTGAAGTCCTGTCTGCCTACATTCTGCTTGAACCGTAAAAGAAACCTCACAGAACGTTCTATTGCTGATCTCCCTTCCACAGTGATGGATGGTGACCTTTCTGCTGAAGTATGAGATACCACTTGCAGACTGGAGATTTCTTCCCCCAACATCCTACCATGGGTTAATAATAATATTTTCATGTGCACTAAACACAAAGTCCCTATCTACAGCATCAAGCTACATTTCATGCCTCTAGCTCCGAACTGTTTTTTCACAATAAGTATTGTCAATTCAACGTTTTCTGGTCTCCACCCCCTCCCTTCTTTTTTCCCAAGGGGAATTCATGATGGTAATGAACACTTGCAAAGTAAAAACCACAGATTAAGTGTTCTCTCATCCTACCAATAAATGACAACTTTAAGTCACTGGTTCAGCATCCTGAAAATCACTAAGGGATTATTCCAGCTGGGACTACGTGGGTATGTTACAAACCATTAGACTTCATACGACACCTATAACAGACCATCACATTAAAACAGAATAGAACATCGTCTACCACCTTTGCTTTGTCTACACAAGGCAGCTGACCCAGGATTACTAATGACTTCCAAACCTGTAGAGCAGACACGCGAGCAGACAAGCATACTCCTATTTCAGGAGCTGGGATTAACAAATGACCTGAAAAATTTGCAAACCTATGTATCACCCGGGGAAGCATCCACCAGGAATATTAGACTGTAAAAGATGGTCACTTCAAATTTGTCAGAATTAAAAATATTGTTACAATTGTAAGAAATGGTCACTTTGAATTTGCCATAATAAAAAATACTGTTACAAATTCATACTTCAGAAAACAAGTTGAAATCATAGTCTCCTATTCCAGGTCTTCCATAAAGTTTATTTTTAAATAAGGCTGTAAATATCGGTCTCCCTAAAGCCATCTCAGCCTGCTCACAAATGACACAATCATCTGCAACAGGTCAGCATGGCCGGAGCACTGCAGTAACACTCCTCCGAGCCCTTACCGGCTATTTGGTCTTATTAGAAGTGCCAAGAACTCAACTGCATCATAATAGAAATATGACTTTTTTTATCTTGTCCCATTCTGACAGCTTAGGATGCCAAGAACATAGAGTATTCTGCAATAATCCCTTTTTCTGTGCTATGCAAACTCGTTAATGCATATGCAGATTCACTGCTTTCCCTCTGACATCCCATACTCATAAACGGATATGGATTTTTCCTTGCAATTACTTTTTTTACAGCTCTGGTTGTATTTGACGTTTAATTCAAAGCCAGGGGCACTCACAGCCACCTTCCTCCAGCTTACCCAGCCTCAGAGCCCTGAACTGAAGGGCTGGATTCAGGTATACCGGAACTACCCGCTTTGCGTCTCCAGATCTCTCCATACGTCAGAGACCCCAGCACCATCGCTCAACTTCAGAACTACCCATTCCCTTTGCTACCACAACCCCTGGGGAAAACAGTGGTGCTCTGAAACGAATGAACAAAACCTATTTTCATTATTCATGTACATCTCATCGGTTTCTATTGGCATCAACATCTGAAAACTTTTTTTTCTCTTTCCCCTTGCAAAATCATGCATTTCCTAGGAGTGCAAACTCTGACAGGTTTAAGGTAAAAATAATAAAAAATAGATGAACACACAATCTAGTGGAACGTTCATGCGGATGAGTACAAAAATATATTTATAATTCATTTATATTTCATGAGTAGGAATATTTTGTAATTTGCTTTGGGAACCAGGACAAGCACTTTACTTCGTGCCTCTTAAAACCACCACGCCTTAAACAGAAAGGGGCTGAACCAGCTCCTGCACTCCGACTCCATCCCTTGACCTTGTAGGACCATTAGTTTTACTTTTAAAGTTGCTTACCCCACGTAACATCATATCAAGTCACTAAAACAAAACAGCACACGCATCTTGTTAACGCATTTTCCAGGCCAGTTCTGAAAACTAAAATTTCCCTTCCTAGCAATGGTTTCCTGGAATTCAGATGTGCAGAGGTCTCAGTCGAGGTTCTGCAATCCTGCAGGGAAGGTTGCCTCAGAGGTCCCGAACATTAATGGCAATTTTTGGAATTCCCATTCCAAAGTAAAAACCACGTTGCTATCTCTTCAATAAAATACATGTAAAAAAAAAAATAAAAGTAGGGTTTTTTCCACCCTTTTTATTCTCCTGCTCTTTTTCTTTTGCTTTTCCTCTGCGCAGCAGCTGCTCAGCTTAGTGTATTCAGTAAGAAACATCCCAATTTTCTACACATCCTACTTTCAGAAATGAGACTCAGTGTGGGTAAATCTGTTCTCCTGTATTGAAAAAAGTGTCAGGATGTAATCGAAAGCAGAGGACTTGTCACTGATGTCAAAACTCTAGTATATAAATTCAGGAATAGGGAAGCCAGCTAGTACGCTGCAGCAATCTAAAGCTGAGTTCATCACTATTTAGGAAATTTCTGGTTTTTAAAAGATCTTCAAACTATTTTTGCAGCTGGAAAATTGCTAGAAGACCTTGTACACGTGTTGTATTATCATCTCCCTAACTGGCACTGACATTAGAGTGAACTGGGAGTGATACAGTGCTCTCTGGATAGAAGGAAAATAAACTTCTGTTTGAAGAATCCCCCTATTTTTTAGATTGCCTGTCAGAGGAAGGACAGACTTTGTGCCAAGCTTCCTGAGCAAGGTATAAGAGTAAATCGCAGGCATATAGGAAAACTCACCACTCAAGAGCCATCTCACAGCTGAGAGCGCTCTGATGGAAAACAACTGGTGGAAAACGAACCCAAGCAGCCACACAGATGACAAGTTCACTATTTAAAATATTGACAGTTTTACAAAGGTTTCAGTATTTTACAGCCTTTTTCTGGGTACAGATTCATCAATAACGAACCAGAATAAGGTGCCTTCTTGACACCGAAATAAAATCATCATGGCTGTCCTTCACATGTTGCACTGCACATCATTGCAAGCAGTAACTCCTAATGACTACTGGAAAAATTCAGGCTAATGCACCAAACATTTTGACAAAAAAAATGAGAATCAGTCACACCCAAAGGTGTCTTTGAATGAAGGTTGAAAGCAGCTCAAAACCAACTGCTGGACGCTTTTGTAGAAAAACTTACTGTGAGACTTCGACTGGGCTAGATCTCACTTGAATTCCCCTCTGAAGTAAGGGTTGCTTTGTAATGGGACTGGTCTGAACGCTGACCCAAAAGGGTGGAACAGAGAGAAGAATCACTTTTCCTGAAAGCCTCTTCAGTCCAAATTCCTTGTCTTGGATGAAATATCACCACAGCAAATTGAGAAGTTGCAGGAGTATGTCGTAGAAGTAAGAGCCCGATTTGCTGTAAGAGCTGGCAGGCGAAGGACAAACACAACTGTGAATGCAGACTTGAAGTGAGACGGGACACAACCCGCAGAATTGCTGGTGGAATTACCACCAATAATGCATTTTCCTACAATATGAACTAGAAATTTCCTTTAAATAGAGTTCACTCAGAACAAGTACATGAGAAAGAAGGAAAATAGAGGTTGAAATGAGTCTTGCCGCCTCCTCCATGCTCTCCCTTCTGAATGTCTGCTTTTCCTATCACCTTTCTGAGTGGCAACAGACAACAGCACATTCGCAGCCGAGCTACAGGGGCTGGCTGAGTTTCTCCTCCCTCTTCCAGCAGTCTCTGCTTCAACGAGGTGCCCCTCTGCCTGTCTCATTCTGCAGGAGGGAAGTCTCCACCTCAAACCCCTTTTATCAGTCAGAGAGAAACAATCTTTCTCTGCCCCTTAAAGCACTCCACGCTGCTGCCCAGCTAAATCTCTTCAGCCAATTCTGAGCAGGGAACTTACGGCAGAGCTATACAACAGGGCTGCGTTAGGAACTCCGGATCCCGTAATAAAGCCAGCTACCCTCAGCCACCCCTCTAGTACTGCTTACTTCGCTGTAGAACGGGCATCTTTGCTAACATCCCTCCTGGTTTTGAATTTGAAAACCACATTATGAAATCTATCATCGTCCGTCCGAGAACTGCACCTACAAGTGTGTGATACGAATACAGAACAGCGCTCCGTTATATTGCCATACACACTTTTTTCACTTAGAAATACGTTAAAAAGACTGTGAGTCCTTCCCATTTGCTTAATTTCTGTTAAAATCTCCCACCAATATACTTAGTTTCTCAGTCTCACGTTGTTCACAAGCATCACGAGCACCTGGCATTACAGTGTTTTATGAGGCTACCGCACCAGTGTGTGAACGTGGGACCTGGCTGCAGGGGACCTAAGGAGAAAGCAGAGGTCATGTGGTCACTCATTAAGGTTCTGAATGAAAACATGGTTATTTCCAAAAAAACTTGGAAAGAACTGCTAAGCTGCTGGTTTGGGATCAGCACGTTCTGACTGTGAAACAGCTGCCTATTGCCTCACTTAACAATCACAGGGGAAAATGGAATGTTAAATTCAAGAAAAAGTAACCTACTGCCAGTGAACAATTTTTATATTAAACATGATTTTGTTGTCCCCAGTTTCCTAAAGTTAAGCAAGTGCATAGATACGAGCCCTGGACTGAACAACTAGATGGAACTTCCTTTGATAAATTTATCAGATTTGGCAAGTTTGATGGCAGAAGTTGAAGCACAAAAAATGCCACAGGAGGTGAGGGGGAGTAAAAAGCTCAGGTTTGGACACAGCTACCTGCTGTTCCGCACCCATGCGCAGTACGCGGCATGGTACAGCGGTACCACTTCGCGCCCTTGTCACCCCTGTTATTCCCCATACTCGAGCAGGCAGCGTGTGTGGCTTCCAACACACTTCAGGAAGAACTGATTCTCGATATTACGCGTATTTCTATTCTGTCACTCACTTCCCATCGGAGGATGAATAGGCGAAAATGTAGACCTAGAAATTAGTTTTACTATGGACACAGAGTGCTATAGTGCAGAGAAGACGAGCTCACCTTGTGGGTCATGAAAGAATTTGGTACAGACAGAAACAGTAAAATAAACACCTTTTGTGACAGTCTTGCTGCAGTTACAGACTGCAGACAGTCAACAAAAAAGCCCAAGAAAACACAAGTCGTAGTATGGCTCAGTGTGCAGCAGGATAAGATGCCTAAATAAGCATCTCTAAGAAAGAAGAATCAGCTCAAGTGGGAGACTGCCTCTGGTTTTAATTCTGATTTTACTCCAGTGTCCTTCAGGAACTGTCTCTATAGATCTCTTTCCCATTTACGCACAGGGTAGAAGGAGCTACGCTGTCAAACAGTGATTCATAAATTGGGGAAGCAGTCCTAAAGGTCAATTTCCCTGCAAGAAATGTATGGGCAAAAGCAATTTTTCCAATAAAATGAGGTACGAGCTGGTCTTGCAGGATAAGGCATAGAATGAGGAGCTGGCAGATGAGGACTTCATTGCTGTCCTCCTGAGCACCTGGAGCAGAATTTGGGAAGCTTCTGACTTTCTGACTTTCTCTTACAAATACCAGCAGAAACCCAAAAGGACTCGAGGTCTAGATACCTTGAGTTTATTTAGGAGCCCTGTCAACTGTGCAACCTAAAGACTCTGATAATATCAGACTGATGCTATACAATTATTAATTGCCGCATCACTAAAACTCAAAGTGCTTTCAGCTTTGCTGCAAAGACCTCCACTGCGTTTCTCCCCAACCAGAGACAACATTTTTATTTCTTAGCAGGCAGTCAGAAGTCAAAAGAGCCATGCAAGTTCGAGGCGGGGGAGAAGGAAATTTATGGAGGCAGAAACAAACACAAGACTTTGGCAACTTATTCAAATGAAAGTGGTAGCAGAGCTAAGACGAGTGCTTTGGGCTGCCAGGTCTACACACAGACTAAAGCACGGCAACGCCCCAAACCTGGAAGGCACGTATGGGAATAACGTGAACAACCCACAGGGCTCAATATGAATACTTCTAGGTGTAAAATTACTCACTGCCCAAGTACTTAGAGAGCTGAAGTTTAAATTAGCAGATAAGACAGTTAGTAATCTTTTTGTAATTAAACATTACAATAATTAAAACACCTTGAATCTACCTTCCATAGCATGACTTACACTAATCTCTACCATCTATGCTGGACACCCAGAGTGGGTCAAGAACTAGTCCAGGAAAATACATCTAAACTGGGTCTGTCCTGGGGACTTATTTAGAGGGAAAATGGCCTTATTTAGTTTAATTTCTTAGGTAGGACAGCAACTACAGAAAGGAAAAAAATTGGAGTGGGATAGAAGCCAGGGGAGCTTCAACTCAGTGTATGTATCACTTCACACTTTGTTTTTAATAGCAGATTAAAAAAAAATTGTTTTCTTTGAGAATTACTTTGCTGAATTTAATTTTACATTTCTTACTTTCCTGTACCCACACAATAAACTGCAACAAACACCGTTGCCCACTCATTCAGCCAGAATTAGTGGAAAGTTAAATATAAAATACATACTGAGCAGAGAAAAATGAAGTTAATCTCCTCTTCTAAAATTAGGCTCAATGATACTAAATTGGAATGTGTAAACAAAAGTAGTGGGAAAATAATTGTTTAGCAAATAATCAAAATACTAAGTCATAACTGTAACTGTATTAAGTCTTCAAAGCACACAGTTAGAAAAGCTCTGCCTTAAAAAACATCTAGAGTGAATGTATTTTAAAAAAGAAAATCTTAGAAAAAGGTAAATCTCCTGTTTTAAATTATTTTTGGTAATGGGTGAGGGACTACTCAAATTCCTTTTCCAATTTCAGAGAATCAAAGAATCATTTGCATTGGAAGGGACCTTCAAAGATCATCTAGTTCCAACCCCCAGCCACGGGCAAGGACATCTTCAGCTAGAATCAGGTGGCTCAAAGCCCCGTCCAACCCGGCCCTGAACACTGCCAAA
>NW_010412528.1:8668-14143 GCF_000710305.1 Buceros rhinoceros silvestris | reverse complement strand
TCCAAAGATTGGGCATCCACAACCTCTTTGGGCAGCCTGTTCCAGTATCTCACCACCCTCATCATAATAAAATTCTTTCTCGTATCCAATTTAAATCTATCCAATTTAAATCTATCCAATTTAAATCTATCCAATTTAAATCTAACAATTTAAATCAGTTTAAAACCACTGCCCCTTGCCCTGTCACTCTTACAGGCTCCCTTTAAATACTGAAAGGCCACAACAAGGTCTCCCCAGAGCCTTCTCCTCCAGGATGAACAATTCCAGCTCTCTCGGTGTTTCTTCAGAGGAGAGGTACGCCAGCCCCCTGGCCCTCCACTGGACCAGCTCCAAAGGTCCATGTCTTCCCCCGGCTGGGGAGTCCAGAGGTGGACAGAGCACTCCAGGTGAGGTCTCACCAGCGCAGAACGGAGCGGGAGAATCACCTCCCGCAAAGCACTGACCACCCTTCTTTTGATGCAGCCCAGGAGATCATTTGCTTTCTGGGCTGTGAACACCCAATTTCATACTCCAGTGAGTATTTTTAGTCACTACACTTACGGGCAACACCATATATTTCCATTTTGTAAAAAAACAGTGCAAAATTATGTTTTTAAATTATCTATGAATAAACCCATGCATAATATTTCAATTAAAGAGAACAGTTGTTAAAATACTGATAGCTATTACTAGTGCGGAAAAAAGGTCTTCTGAAAAAAAAAAAAATCTTCCTGGGATTAAATGTTCCTTAATCAATGTGATTTGTATTTTCAAAAACATTTGTGCCAGCTCTCACATTTCCAGCGTATCACAGATGCGTGGCCAAATTGCAATAAAACGTCACTTACATTCAAATGCATTTTTGCAATTAACAGCAAAGAAAATTCGTCATTCTGAGACGTATCCTCTTCGACACTGTTCTAAAAAGCAGACGTACTCCTAAAAAACCTCCCACATTCTTACCTTACTAACGGTTTTTAACTCATGAAACAGCAATGTTCAACTGAGAGTGGACCAGAAGGCAAAACGTTTTGACACGTGACAATAAGTTTTCCATAATCTCATCAACAGGCAAACGCCGCAGTGCCTAAAATTAGGAATAACCTGACATTTCTGAGCTAAAATCAGATCACCGTTTGTCTTGCAGGTGATCTGACTTCCCAGATTGCTTTTCCTGCCTGCCGCGTGCTTACCCCATGCACTGACATGCATCACTAAGTCCTGGAGCAGATGAGAAGTGCTACAGCAGGGTATCCTGCAGGCACCATCAAGAAAGCACGGATGTCTTAACAGGCACCAACTTCTTCTTAAGCTTCTGTGTATCACTGAATAAAACTGCAAGTAAAGCCTGTAGCTAAAGCCTCACTCTGAATATTTTAAAATAAAATTTATCATTTGAAACTGGTAATTGTTCTTATGGCAGGATTTTACTTAGGTTTGTAAGTTTGGTTAAAAAAAACCTCTTTGTGAGCCTAAAATGTCCTAAATACTCCCCTGCCTAGTGATCAAATTGCTGGGCAAACACTACCAGCTTCTGCTGATTTTTACATTTCTGTTGAAATAAACAACTCTCGTGTTCCTCTTGGGCTAAAAGACATCTCTTATAAATCATGATTCTTTTTTGCAAGTTCTCACGGATCTGCTGTTGGTCATCCTTTGGCTCATAAGGAGTACCAGGCATTAAATTATACGAAGGCAAAACTTGGGGCTTCCAACCGTATTTTGCTCTGAATCACCAACACAAACCAGAAGCAGCTGCTCTAAGTGCTGCAGTGGGCAGGAAGAGCTGTTATTCATTTTGACCAGAGAAAGAAAATAGTTTTTTTTCTTTCCTTCCTGGTTTTGGTGCTTTGGAGCAGCTTTCAGGCCACGAGCATACCATAATTTGGGAATCTAAAACTCACTGCTGCATTTCTATCACACTTTATTTTATCAAATAATATGCTTTTATTATAACAGAAGTATAGAACGAAATTGCTAAATGATCAGAATTAGCTACAAAGACTTTCAGAAACATCTAGAACTTTGATTTGTTTCAAGTTCATAACTTTCACTGTTTGCTTTTTTAATTTTATCTGAAATGCAAGCAGACTCATTTTTATTTTATTTGCCATTGTGTCAGGGGTCTTAAACCTGTATAGATTAACCCTCTTTCTTCCTATGATTTACCCTCTTCTTAAAGCAGAATTGCCATTCGTGACTTTTTTTTACATCGCCTAAGATTTCAGATATCGGTAACACATTAAAACATCCAATCGGTTTTTCTTTCCCTCCAGCTGAAGCTTCATGCACTGTTTTTCATGCAACTTTCCCTTTTTTCTGTTCAGTATTTCTTCTCGTTGAAGCTTTTGGAACTGAATTTGGAGATTAAGGCCATACTCAGACTAGCTGGTGTTTCCAACAGCTTTTGTCATTGCAGAGAATAGTGAAACTTTTCGCCTCGGGGTAATCTGGAAAACGGAATTAAAGACCTACAAAATAATTTTAAGGAACACAGGTCAGCGTAAATGTCAGCATTATGAATGGCCTGGTAAACAGATTGGGGAGCGGGAGATGAGGAAAGAGCGGGTACTTAATTACAGATTGTAATGAAACATTAAAATTCTTTCTGACGTGAAGAGTGATCCTGTTTGCTCACTCTGGCTGATGAATGCCACCAATCTTGGCTCAGTTTCCCTTTGCTCGAGGGCTTTGAGAAAATTTCAGCAACAAAACCCACAGCAATGATGTCATTACAGCCCTCTCCCACTTCTGAGTTGGAAAATCACTAGAGTATATAATAAAATTCAGCAAGGAAAGAGGTAAGAAGGGTATTTAGGAGACCTAGAGACAATAATTCAAGAAAAGGGTTATTGAAAAACTGGATTAACAACATTTGCAGCACTGTATTATTTAGATAAATTTACTTTATTTAAGACTTGATTATAACCTCTAATTATTATGCAATTCATGTGTTCAGCAGCAGAATTTATAAGCAAATTTGCTGACTTTATTTGTAAGTGTTTGTGCTGAGAGGATCACATTAGTTTGTTCACCCACAGATTCACACTTAAGTACGAAAATCTTTATTTCATGGTGAGCCTAATTAAAAATTTTCAAATAAGGAAAGTAAAATTATCCTAACTATTCTATTTTTAAAATGTTAGAATAAATCAAGTAGAAATCCCTTCAACAATCTGCTGCCAGTTTAGGACCCAAGGTCCATACTTCTGCCCCGTTTTCTGTATTGCTTTCCCATTCATCCTTTGTCACATATCTTTAGCATGCTTAAGAATATTTGAAATATCACATATACAAAGCAATTCTAAGCAAAATTATTAAGTCCTTGCACTGCCCAAGGCCTCAGTAATACAAGAATCTTTTTCCTTCCTGCGGTATTTCTAACTTCCTACCGAGCTTTGAACATAATTTTTTTAATTCTCAACAGGGCGTACGTCAGATTTTGACAGATGGTGAGTGCACCTTCTAGGATTTATGAACTGCTCTTTATGAAGTGTAAGTAGAATTCAGTGTAAAGCTCATGTAAGCAATACAGAAGTTTTAATCAAAGACATTATGAATTTAATACATTTGCAAAGCAGCTAGGTAGAGCATATTTTCATCCCTTAAGGATTTGCTTATTGCAGAGTAACCAAAATATTCATGATACTTAATTACTTTCTCAAAAAGCCCAAAGGTTCTTCCTTTGAAATTTTCATTCACTCCGGTATTTCTTCAGGGCTTTCTTACATCTTCCTGATACTCTAGATTGTTCCGTTTAGTGAAAAGCCAATATCCAACACTGACATGCTTTCTTCGCCGTAAACAACACTTGCAGCACATGTATTATTTAGATAAGCTCACTTTATTTAAGATTTGATTATAACCTCTAACTATTATGCAATTCATGTGTTCAGCAGAAGAATTTATAAGCAAATTTGCTGACTTTATTTGTAAGTGTTTGTGCTATATATGCTATTTTCAGCTTCGGGAGGAACAGAGGTGGGAGTCAGGTTGCAGGAATGAGGGTAAACAGTTGTAGGCTAAATCCCATTAAAAGCACGATTAGACGATATTCTCTATATTCCATCTGTACTCTCACATCTACTCTAAGCTGGAGCATTTACACACAAGATCTGAGCTGAGAGAGTTGGTGCCTCCTTAAGGGAGACTCATACTCCTCAGTGACATCCAAGCCTCCGAAGGTACTGAGAAGCTGAAGTTGTGAGCCCCACCAGAGACCTAGGGGTGCTTCACAAACTCCAACCCCACAAGTTAAGACTAGTGATCCTTCTGTTTCTGGGTTTGTTTGGTCGGTTTTAATATATGGCTTTAATATATCTGCATTAAAACTACAGTTTTGTATGCATGGAATGGTAAATAACAATGCACCGTGACCAAGCATTATTAGGAAATATGAGTTGCCCCTAATTTGTGTAGCAGAACCTCTCCCTCACTAATGCATCAAGCACTTTGCCAAGGCCACTGCAGGGACACTTCAGCACCAGTTTCACCACCACAGAATTTCTACTCAGTCTGTATGTACTTGTTGGTACAAAGAAAGAGTAACTCGTGGTGACCAACAGCTTTAACCTCAGTTATTTTCCACTGATTTTCTGACCACTGTTAACGCATGAAAGCTCTAAGTTTGGAGCTGCCCAGAGCCCAGTCCCGGTCTAAGTTTCTCTCCAAACCCCAGCTCTTGACAGGCAAATCAAGAACAGAGGACTTGATTGCACCCTGACGCTGCATACAGGTCAGAGCAGAAGCCACAGAAGTATATGGTCTGCTGAAACCACACCCTGTCAATCAGGCTGTCAGATTATTTGGAAAATCTTTTTACTAGCCAGGATCGGATTCTTCCAAAAACTCACTGTGATCGTGGTTTTTCTCTTTGAATTCTGCAGGCTTCGTCTTCAGGCAATAAAAATGTATCACCTGGCAGAAGGGAAAACAGTGCACTGTTACACTGCTCTTAGCGTTGCAACTTTTATGAACCAGAGCGCTTTAGCTAAAGCTGCAGCATTCCGCTTTTCCATGAAGCGTGATGAGGTTTCCATAAATTGCAGCCACGTCTCTCCTAGAGGGATATGAATAAATTCTATTTATGGAATATTCAGCAAGTGGATGCAGAGTGAAAATATCACTTGTGTCTTCAAGGACTAAATTAGCAAGTTTCTGTATCCTGGATTCCATAATCTTCTCCATAAGCCTTTTTTTCTCCTCCAAATGTGTCCTTTTTGCACAATCACACGCTAATCATGTAAACTAAACTGACCTGCGTACAGCCTCGGTACTTTTTTTGCACATGTACATGAATACACGTGCAGTAAAAAAGCTATAAATACAAACACATAACGCTGTGTCTAGAAATAGAACCAGCAACAAACACATTTTACAGAAATACGTGAAAGCTGAGACAAAAAATGTGAATGTCCCCAAATGAATGCGAAGATAATACGGGTAACACAGCAAAGGCTACTAAACCTTGCAAACAGCCAGTTTAATTCTCTTTCC
>NW_010412528.1:0-8500 GCF_000710305.1 Buceros rhinoceros silvestris | reverse complement strand
CTCGGTCCCTTTGTTTTAGCTGCAGGAATAGAAATCTGTGCCACAATGGGAGAACCACAGGTCACACTGACAGCAGTAATAATTGTTCACCCAAAATTCATTACGTGGTAAAATCTTTTCCAAGGAGATCAAACACCCCAAAGTCTCAGGCTTTGTTTTCACTTGACATACCCCAAAAAAGAAGGATGCTTCCAGATGCAATGGGCATAAATAGTTCAAAAGTTATTTTTGCAGGAAAGTATAAAAGAAGGTACGTACTTGGGAGCCAAAAGCCCTCCTCCTACAGCGTCAGGCGCTCGAGCCTCGCGAACGGTTAAGAGGTTGAGCGTACATTGGTTCGGAGTAAGAGCAGTGTGTTTAAGGGAGAGATGCAAACGCTGCTAAAGCTCAAGCAAATGCACTCTTCGACAGAAAATCAAAATTTGAAAAATCGCCTGTTTTGACAAGGCCTGAGGCTGTTAAAATTCCATGCGCATTTTCCCTCTTGAAATGATATATGAAACCTTCAGTTGATAAGATGTTCTAGCTTAGGTTCTATTATTAAGCCATGTGAAGAGGCATTGGTAATTATTACCAATTTTATTTTAGGCATCAGTACAGAAAAGTAGCAGGAAGAAGATCTTTTCAAGCAGTTCTCAGTCTTTCCAGACTGATGTCCTACAGATAAAATGAAACCATCTTCCCAAAGACAATGTGTGGGTGGTTTTCAATACCATGAAAGGTCAATCACTCTTACAAAATCAAGTTCTTAGAAGTTCTGGTGTTCTTTAGTGGGGAAAAAAAGCACTAAATAATAATAGCATAATGAAGTTAGCCTGGCAACAAGCTTCCAGAAAAGAACCAATTCTCTGAAGAGAATGTTAGAGACAAATCATTAGAATCTCTGAGATGGAGATGCTGATAGGAAACATTCTCAGGGTGCCCTGGAAAAAACATGAATTAAAATACCCAAAGTGTTATCACATTTTGCCATAGCTGATAAAAATTAGGAATCCTAGGAGAGAGTACTGGAAAGCTTGAGCACAGCCTAATAGCTATAGAACTTTATTTAATAATGACAAATAATTCTAGAGGTTTTAACCCCATGGGATCAGATTCTTCAGCTGAACGAAAGAACAGCATGAAGAGCAGCTTTCTTGCAACTTCGTTTAAGGCAAACTGTTCCAGTTTTAGTGCTTCCACAAGAGAAACAGCTAAGACACATTGGTCCCAGCGTCCAACAAAGCCAGACACAAGCCCCACCAAAGAAATACAAACCATACTCCAAAGCCGGGTCTGCGAAGGCCCTGCAAGCACAGTGTTGGAGGAGACACACCGCATCACTTTTTGGCAGCTGCCTGCACACCCTCACGTGCCCGTTGCAGCTCTGTACACCAGCAGTACAACAGGACAAGACAATTTTAACAATGAGAGAGAGCAGAGGCAGGCAAGGCCACTGCTGGCTCCCTTCTGTTGCACTGCGTGATTTATTTATATACATTAATAAACTATTTGTAACAGCGTACATCCCAAAATTCAGAGACAAGAAAAACAATGCAGACGTGCGACTGTGCGACCGCAGCTTTTCCTGGTGTGCTCGAGTGTGTCCGGGTTATTTTGAGGCGAATGTGCTGCCCGGTAGGATAAGCGCTGACCACAAACACGTGCTGATTTGGATTTGGGCTCGGTTGGGCGTTTCAGAAAGAAAGATCGTGTTACCACATTTCAAACAAAGATGATGCCTTATACTTTAACCCGATAAAATGAAGTGCTGAGAAGCTAAGCCACTAATCAAAATTTAAATACACATTCTTTTGAAAGAAAAGATGACAGGAAGAGAAAGCAGTGATCTACCAATGAAGTCTTCTGTGATCATCTCGCACCTTGTTAACATCTTCGCTAAGGCAGCAGATTCAGGGCTCCCGTTCTTGTAAAGCTATTTAGCTTTTGTGACTTGTTTTCCCTTCCCTCATCATAACCCTATGTCCTTCATCTCACCTCAAATTCTAAATATAAATAATGTGATTACAGAAGAAAAATTACAGTGCATGTAAGAGGTCTTTGAAGATATCTGTAATTAATGTAACTAGAAGACAGAGTTGGGGTGGAAAAACAGTCAAACCTGCCTCTACTTCACAGGCTGACCTTCAGAAGTTACACAACTATGACGATAACCCTCATGCCTGGCCTGACTTAGCATTTCTTTTTAATATTAAGATCAGATTTGCTCTGAGAGGGGTCGGGACCAGGTGATGGCACAGGTCGCGTCCAGCTACATTGTACTGACTCCATACTGTATCATTTAACACCTTCACAGCTCACTCACAATACTCCTTTCCACGAAACCAAAACAAGACCAACTTAGCCAACGTATCACAATAAATTTACAATACAGGTGAAAGACGAAAACAGATGTTCTGAGACCTGGAACTTCAAGCTTTTGTCATAAACTTATTTCTTCCTTCTCACTCTGCATTGCTTTAGCACCTCCACTTTAATCTAAGTTTTGTCTTTTGAAACTATGGGTTTGCAGCATTTGTGTTTGCAAAGTACTTCAAAAGTGAACTGTAGCTACTAGAAGTGACTTCATAATTTTAAAATATCTATTAAAATTTTAATACAAGGTGTTTTTTACTTCTCTCTATTCCTGAAAATATTTGTTCCACAATATGCAGCCAGAGTGCTAAATGAAAGACGTTACAGTGCAGTGTCTATACAACAAACAGAAGAAACTAGAAATGGTACAAATACTGAAAAAAGTGTTTTCATCTGTAATTTAAAACAACCTTTACACACAAAAAACAACTACACAGACCTCCACACCCTCCCAGATCACTATGTGGATATCAAATTTGCTCCAGTTCTGCATTTCCAGCCCTCTGGGACAAGGCAGAAACATCCGCCTATATTTCAGCTGCCAGTCTAACGGCAAGTTTTAAGATAAATCACCCTCTATGAATAATTAATACCACTTTCTCAGTTAGATTTATGATTATTAAGTCATTATTTGTTTATTTTCACTGACGATTACTCTATTTTCCTCTCTTGCCTTCAGTTATACAACTCCGGAGAAAAATGACACTTCAACAGATAATTTGAAAGTTCTGGCTTGAATTGAGCAGTGAATTCTTAGGAGATTCGTATCTAGCCGAATAGGTATCTGCATCAAAGGATATTCTGCGATGGGTTTTCACATGCATGGAACCAGCTTCGGGTTATGAAGTACCGCAGCCGTGAAAGGTCTTACGGTTGGTATGCAGAACCCGGAGAGAAGCGCAGCAGTCGTAAGATACAATTTTTAATGAGGAGCACATAAAGAAGGGTTGGGATAGGGATGAAGGCGATTCCACTTCCATAGCTAACTATTTCCTCTCACTTTTTGGCAACAGAGGCTCTAAGTCTGTACTTCTCGAAGTATTCAAGGCAATCTTCCCACCAGCCATTCGAATCACTAAAAAACTACCTGCATTTCTCTCCATCTTTGCCTTCAGTCAGACTGTCAGATGTTAGATCAGCGCAGGGAAGAGCACTGGTGAGAGCAAAGCTGCCACAAATTAGCTAATAGAAGTGCACAAAGTAATTGAGGAAATAATCTGGAGGAAGACTTGGCAGTGAGGGGAGAAAACTGTTTTCAGGGAGATCAGTTCCTTAATATGATTCACCTGGCAGCTATACAAAGACTAGCACCAAAACCCAGGAGTCCACAACAGGGGGGAGGGGATGCACGAATACATCCTCACAGCAGCCCTCACCTCAGGTCAACTGCAAGTTCTACTCAAACTACACCTGAGGAAGGAGAAGGAAAGCAGTGCTTTGCAGGGTCAAGACACTAGAATTTGACACCCTGTCTGAAGTTCCCCTGAGCCTTGGTACTGAACTGGGCTTGGAACACACTGAGCACAGGTTTGTGGATGCTCTACCTACAAGTAAAAACAAAACCTCTTCCTAGAGGTGTTTTCTTGCAATTCCACGATCAGGAAGGTCTTTGGACATGAATATTGCTGTGAAGCTGAGGAGGACATTTGGAAGTCTTCATGTTCAGGAGGACATAAGCCTAAAGCCACCTCATGGTCAAGCCAGTGGAAGCTAAAGGAATTCATGAAAAAGATTTGCTATATAGACAAATTATGAGAAAAAGCACTAATTTGACACGCCGGTGTGTAAATAGACTCAGAAAGTAATTCAAATGTAGAAAAACATTTGCTTTGCTTATTCATCAGGAGTACTGCCAGAAGCAAAATACAGTCCCATAGATTTAGTTTAATTTCAACACTGGTGTGCAAGTCACACATTATTAAGCCCTGAATAGAAGACAATGTTCTACCCAATCATTTTCTAAGCTTTATTCACCAACATTCATTCCTAGTGCATTTTAAGCCGGTATCGTGAGTCATTCACTGGTTAAACTGGGAGACTGTGAGACTGAGCTTCCCACTATATTACTGTCTTATTTTATAGCCTGAGGCGAAGTAATCATCTTCCCTCAGCCTGTCTATATGTAATATGCACATTATGCTTCTCACAGGGATATGATTCGCTCACTGATCATAAGAAACGTTTCAGTGTTCTCAGAAAAAATAGCACCATAAATTCACAAGAGGTAACCACAGAGTGAAAACAACCATCTTCTCGTAACAGTGCAGTTGGACAGTTTAAAAGTTACAACATTTTACCTAGAGATGTACCATTCTGATATCAAGATTTCCAAGGTTTGTGGGGTTTTTTGTTGTTGGGTTGGGTTTGGTTGTTTTTTTTTTTAATAAAATAAAATAAATAAAAATCAGCTTCCCAAGTCAGCTTCCCGGCTTACAAACATAATGCTGGCCAGAAAAGAAAAGTCAGAAGTTCATCCTGCCCTCAGAGAAAGATACCCATTTGGCTTTTTCAGCACTTCTTATCCCTTCTGGCTCCAGATTAGATCTTCCACGTCATCCCACGAACCCTGAGAGAGAAGGGGAATGGCAAGACTCGAGCTCTGTTGCCTCAGGAGGACAACACGAGCCAAGAAAAATGAAGGAGGTGCTAGAGAGCATATTAGCACAAGCTGAGCTGGGAAGCTGACATGGGAGAAGTTGTTCAGGGAAGAATTTTCTTCTGCAGTTGAACAGACCTGCTCATTTATTTTATTAAAGTGCTACTGGAGCCTTGGTCAGCGATGCAGTTGCAGAGACTGATAATGATACGTTTCTTCAGGTATGCAGAGTACAAAAGAGGAGCTCTAACAGTTCTGCTGATGAATTTTGCAAAATTTTCTTCTGGGAACTAGTTAGAAATCCGAGCTATCAAAGAGGGTACCTGCTTATGTAGTCCTGTTTCCAGCTCGTACATCACTTTGTTCTTAGATGCAACGCATGATGTCCGGATCAGACAGCTGCATAAGCTTTGGCTCCCCCCAACATCATACCTACATTCTCCTCTCATGTTTCTAAAAATCAGTGTGGATTATTCATTGTACAGTTCCTAGACTCAGAGTTATTGGGTGAAAAGGCAAAAATCATTCTTTCATCCTCAACTTTTACTCCTTAGAAACTGATTATTTTGGAAGCCATATGCACTGATTGAGATATCCCCTACAGAAGTGTTGAGGAATGTCTTGGAAGGAATTTTTTTGCCTACTGTAATGCCATTTGGCAGAAATGTGGTTTTCCTTGATGAAGGCTTGGCTTATTTATCTATGTTTATGTTGAACATAACACAGAAAAGTTCAGTGATTAACAAAACAACTGTATGTTTCTACACAGTTACTTTGTCCTCTGCATGGAACAAGCCTGTAGGTGTATTTACGCAGCAAACAAATTACATTATGGGGTAGGCAATAGTAATGGTACCTTTTATTCACATCTTATCTACATTTCTGGCATGTAAACTGCACACAAGTCAGAATCTTGAATGAAGAGGAAGATTTTACACCAAGACCTAGTCATTTAGCTGACAGCAAGAAAAACAAAGTTCATTTCCAGAACTGGTTTTCCCTTAAGTATCCCAATTTACATTTTGTTACCATAAATTGCACGAGATCCCAAATGCTGAAATGCTACATAGGAGGAGATGCAGTCAGACAAGGCTACCTATAGCTCCTAATTCCTCACAAATCTTGAATGGCACCCAACCGCATCAGGAAGCCACAGCAAAAATGTGTCTCGAGACTCTCTCAGAGATTCCTGAGAGCTTTAAACAGACAAGAAAACAAGTCAGTCACTTACTATGCACTAGCAAGAAGTCACTGTTACACACAGAATACATCCACTGAACAAAAAGGACCGGAATCACAAGTCACCCTAGCTTTGTACTACGGAGACAGCATTAGCATCTTCTCCCAAAACGAGCAGATTCAAAGGACAGGACAATTAAAATGTTAGCCACCGTCTGAAGCTTTATTTGCAAAAGCGTTCTCAACATGTTCTCATCAAACCGCTGCTTCAGAGTGAACCGCTAAGACCTAGTACTTCGTTTTGATTTGCACTGGGTCTGCCGCATAGAGTCTGCATATACAGTAAACTGCAGTCACGGAGTAGCTCTACCAGGTAAACTGAACTCTCCAGATCCTGCTCTGTACCAGCCAGAAAAGCGCCGTCAAAATGAGATTCTCCAATGAACATATGGTTTTGCACAGGCCTCCATACATCTCTCAAAACTACTCAACCCTTCTCTAACAACAACCCTTTATATTTCAGTTCTTGCAAGGAGATTTAAACTGAGGTTCCTAAACTGAAACTTCAGCTGTGTCAGGAGTTGTTAACCCTTTTCTACAGTAACCAAGAGCCAAACACATTCTGTGATGACAGACTGCAAATAAAAGGACTTGCAGGGCCATCAAGCGTGCTGGGGGCATCACTACAAAATGCAGCACGGGTACGTGAGGTCACAACCAGGTCACATTTCCGTATTTCGTAACATTTGCCAAGTTTCCCATTAGAGGCATTCACACAATAGATCTCGAAACATAACAGTTCAAAGATAAAAATTCCCCCTGGTTAACAAACAAATCAGGAAAAGAACAAGTCTCAGAGATGGCAGAAAGGAGAACAGATTAAACCCCTCTCACAAAAAACATTCAGGAGAACAGTAATTACAGGCAAGTATTTTTGTCTTCACTGCAGATACAGCTTTGACATTTCCACTCCCTCACTGAAACGGTGTATTTAAAGTGAGAATATGAAACCAGCAAAAGGCAACTGTCGATTGCTGCATGTTCATTGAATCCATGTCAATAAAGGCTGGCACGTCTACTTTGCAATTATTTTTAACCTGTCTCTGCACATGGAAGAGATGCAGGGGAGAATCTAATGAAAACAAAGTGGTTTAGTAACCAACTTGCACTGAATTTTACAGATTTACAGCAAAGTTGGGTATCAATAGATAACAAAATCTACCAGACTTCAACTTCATGCCAATGCCCTGCCAAGCAGGAGCATTAGCCCAGTAGACTCCAAAGGAGCTGCCTTTGTTTTTACTAACCAAAGTCACCATTTGACAAAAGGACTTGCAAGTATAAAAAGTCTCAAGATTAACTAGCGAAGTTGAGGATAACTAGAATATACACGAGGATTTCCACAATACTCTAGTAGCTAGACCAGCAAAATCACATGGATTTGCACACAAAATACCAACAATCAATTTAAACACTACTGTATCAATCTGTGACATAGGACTTACTGGTTTTTCCCAGTAACACCATTTTTCACAAACACCATGACAAATTCTACAGGCTATGAAAGCTATAAACGAATAACTCATTAATTTGCAGTTAAGGTCCCAGATTGTAAGTTTACATTATTTTTTATCATATTCTCTGATGACTCCTTCTGTAGTCCAGCAGTTATAAAAAGAAACAAAACCATCCTGAATTCTTTCTAACAGGAACTCCCAGTTCTCCCAATATATTAAATCCATCACTGATGTTTACAAAGTTTCTACTTCATTAAGAAACCGTGTGCATATACACATCTTGATAAGTCAAGAACTCAGAATAAATTCCTCCCTTCCATATACCATGAGCCTCTCTCACACGAGCAACATCCCCTCCAAGCCCTCGGTAGTGTCCCTCTTTCACAAGTCATGCATATTCAAAGCTAACAAATGAATAAAGAACTATCCCAGCACCAAGGACGTGAGGCTATGGGGAGAAGATTACAACAGAGGTCTGAAGAGTTAGAGCAGGGACGGGCCAAGCCCCCTGAATGGCATCAGCACAGCTCCTGACAGCCCCTTCTTCGGATGTTCTCTCCCATATGAAGACAGGCTGATCATGCAGGTTCCCTCCTGCATAACTGAGCCTCTCTCCACCTATCACCCCTGTTCCTCACGGCCTTCCTCAGACTCGTTCCTGTGTTTCATATGATGGTAAATTAAGAGTTCAACACCTCAGCAGAGAGCAGCAGCTGAGCTCCCTCCTGTGCTCCTCTTCTGCCCACCCCGGCTTCTCACGGTATGAGCCAGCTGCAGCTATGTCCTAGCACTCACTGTCCCCATTAGAAGGCAAACCGATTCAACGTCCTAATTTGACCCTCCCCGCCCCCCC
>NW_010412527.1:0-7905 GCF_000710305.1 Buceros rhinoceros silvestris | reverse complement strand
CTGCCGCTGCGACCTCGCATTACCTGCCCCCTGCCTCGCTTCCCACGGGGTGTCTGCCTTGTGCTGGTCTCCCCCTCCCTCCCTCCAGGCGCCTGCTCGAACTCTTCACTTCCTCTGCAGCTGCCCGCAGCCCGGCCGTGCTGTCAGGCAGGGCACGAACACCCCGCGCAGCCCCCCACGTCCCTGCCTTCAGCCGAAGTAACGCATCTCGGATATCCTCGAGGTCTCGGCTGCCAAGCTGTAATAACTGTGATTTTTTTTTTTTTTTTGCATAGAAAAAGTTATTTTTCAAGTTACAATTTATCCACATGCAGGCAGTCTGTTACAGGTGTAGGAAAAGATACCTTTTTTCCTGCTAGAACGCACTGCTTGGCTTCAAGTATCCATTCCAAAACACGGCAGCACTAGAACACCTCGTTAAAAGGTTGCGAGGGGGCTTTGGTTTTGTTTTACACCAGCAAGGGGCTGATTTTTTTCCCCGACCTCATCTTTGGCAAAGGCTGAGCTATTTTTACCGAAACTCTTCAAAAAGCCAAGCTCATTTGCTTTAGTGTCTTGGATAGAATAACCAAATCCTAAACAGATAAAACCAGCGGAGTTGTAATTCAGACAAGAACGAGTCGCTCTGCCTTGCCATACCGTGTCAGCAATATGTTTTCTCATTATCCTTCGTCATTAAGTTTACATCTAATGTTTTCAGCTCAATCCGAACTGTGCTTGAGAGAGTTCCCTGTTGGAAACATTAGCACCAGCTCTACAAATAATACTGCACAGGGATTTATCCTTACAGTTGGGTTAAAACATCTATTCTGCAATTTATCGATTGAACTTAGTCTCAGAATTTCACGGAAGTCTGCAACGAAACTTTCTCTGTATATTTAAGTACCAAAAATGTAACTCAATGTAACTACCAAAACAGGTAACAGAATAAAAGTGCCTCATTTGGCGGGGGGGAGGGAAGTCGTGTTTTCCCCATTTTCCTTTTGGATTTCCTTCACAGGAAATTTTCCCACACTCCCTAGTGTTAAATTATCGCACATGCAAATGTCTATTCTAATGACAGCTCAGACATGGGGTGCAGCAAAGCTCTTGTAACTAAGCCATTCAACAATTATTGTATCCATCATATTTTAATCAGTGACGAAGCAGATGAAACTCCTCAGATCCATCAGTCTTCTGCTTTCTGACACTCAAGCGGATCCGAGCTCCAGGATGAGCCTTTTCTGTAAGACTAATTTTTAGAATTTATTTTTTAAAGTTGCTTTCCGTCTTGCCGGGGTTTATTGAAGCAAGTTGAAAAGCCAGCTCCGAAGCATCAGCGTGGTCATTCACTATGCCCGGGTGCAGTGATCCCCACCAAGAAACCTTAGAGCCTTCTCCATTCACCTCGCTATTCCCCCGGTACCCTGGTCCCTGCTGGTTTAGAAGGGATTACTTAGCTTCTAGCTGACATCTGGTGGTAGGTTTCTATTACTTCTCTTTTTGGGAGCAAATCCCATCACGAAAGCAAATGAATTATCTTTCCCCAGTTACGCATTGTACATTTCACATCTTCTCTGCTTCCCAAACAAGGTGTATGTTGTCTCGGCTTTTGGCCTGCACATGGTAACATCCAGGAATAAGCATTTATGCCATGAGCTGGTGCAAAGTAGTGTCATTAAAATACGCCAGTGCAACTCTGTAAAGTTAAATCTCAGCTGGAAACACTTACACTGTATTTCACAGAACGTTGTGTGAGGTCCTGTGATGTAAGTCATTAATGATCTCTGTGTTGAGAGGGAAATAAGATAGTCTTGTGACCCCTCCTATGGCTTTATCTCAAAGGCCTAAGTTTTGAAAGCAGAAAAACATGGTTTTTGCTGGTGACCATATGTGTGTGTACGCAAACAGCAGAAACTGTCTGAGAAAGTCGCACAACTCTCCTCGCAGAGGAACCCTAGCAAATCTGCAGATGCCAGATATGCAGAAGACCAGTGGCTTTTGTAGCCTTCCTCTGTTTCCCGGAGAGAGGAAAATGAACATTGCATTAGAAGACTCATCAAAGAGAGTGATCAAAGGCAAAGTCTTGCAGATGTCACAGTGTACTTCGTTCTAAGGTCCCCTCTCTTGCATCCCAGAAGGGTCACGCAGCCTCAGGCAGAGCTCTGCTGTCCCCAGGCTGGCTTCCCCACGCACTCTGTGCCTTGCGGCCTGCTCCTCTCTGCTCTCAGACTGACTCTCCTCCCCAGACAGATCACTCTGGCTTTTTAAACGTAACTGGTTTGGCAAAAGAGCAGCCAAAGGTTAACTCACAGGGTAGCAGTAAAAACAGACATGAGAGAAGCTGGGCGAGAGCAGGCAGAGGGGGAATTCCCTTCCTCTGGGCTTTGGAAATGCCCCAGAAGAGAGAAGTTTGGGAGATTTCTCCTCCGCAAGGAGAGAGGTGCTGCAGTATAGCCCTGCAAATTTCCCTCCGCTCTATCAAAACAGGTGTTTTCCCCCAAATGAAACAAGAGCCAGCCAACAGGGACTGCCTCTCTCCCTGCCCAGAGGAGCAAGGCTGACTTCACAGCACTGTGATGAGATTGGGCATTTTAGCAATTTAACCCATTAAATACTTTATGTAATGAAACCTGTCAAGGCAAAAGCTCTTCTTTAGTTAGGATCAGTCAAATTCTTCTCTGATTTATACCAGTGGAGATCTGAAGCCAGGCTGGAGGATAGGGACTGTCTGGAATTAACCCTTGTCTAATGGTAGCGCTGTCCCTTTTCTAGCCCCTGTCCTTGGTGGACATTTAACAGGACAGCCATGAAAAATGACCCCTTTAGGCTTTCAGTTGCACACCAAACCTCCCAGATTTCAAAAAGCATCTTAACGGGTTCTTCTGGAGGCATATTCTCCCACGCACACCTCCTTCAGCCAGCCTCGCAGGCGGCCTTCGCAGCCCAGGCTATGGTTTGCTCATGGGTGAGAGGCCATTTCCAGCCACTCTGAGCTGGGGCTGAGCTTAAACCACGTGTTCCTTGTCATGTCATGACCATCCTCCTGACAGCAAGGAGGGCTCCACAGGGGCTGCCTGCGCGCTTTCCTCTGGATGAGGATTTACACGCCTGCTGATGAAGAACAGTGCTAACTATTCTGTCTCACCACCAGTGTGGACAGGGCAACCAGCATGTCCTTGTGCATAAAGCCGTGCTGCCACGTCAGCCCAAACCTGGCACCACACATCTCTGCACGATACCTGGCAACCGTGGAAATGTCAGAGTGTCTTCCATGTTCCTCTTCCAGGAGGCCGGGCAGAGCCCAGGTGGAGGCAGGCAGCCGCGCCGGACACCCTGCCTCCAGAAGCAGGGAGGGCTTATGCTGGGGCAGATGGACATTCCTATTTAGGCAGCTGCCATGCTGTGAGTGGTGCCACAGCCTTGTGCTCCCCTGCCTGCTCGTCATGGTCATCTGCTGTCCTGGCTTCAACTCAGAGCCTGTCCGTCCTGCAACGGTGCTGTGACATGGCTATAGTCAAGCTCCTAGTTGTACCACAGACAGGAAGCAGCTCAGAGCTGGCTGGCTTGCTGTGAGGCTCTGCAAGCACTGGCACAGCGAGCCAGGACTGACCCAGTGTCACTGTGCCTGGGTGGCTTCAGCCCTGGGGAGAGCCCATCAGATCATGCTCCAGCCCTTTGGAGCTGAGGGGCAAAAGGTGAGACCCTGGTGCTCAGGGCTGGCCTGGGGCATGGCTCCTCTCAGCAGCCCCTGAGTTTTTTGGGTTATCTGATACCCAAATACCGATTCTGTAGCAGAAAGCCTTAAATATCTGTCAAAGGTGTATTCACAGTCACACCCACCAGAGCACAGAAATACAGACTTGCCCTAGCCTGGACCACAGTGGATGCCTGAGGAGACCTCTCAGTCCTACAAAGGATCAAGGCCACCACCCTACATGGCCATCAGTCCCACCTCTCCTGCCCAAAGCTGAGGCCCAAAAGGGTTCCTCCATTGCCTGGTGCACCGTCCTCAGGCTCCAGCTAAACCAGCTCCTCTCTGGGCTGAAAGACCATTTTTTCCTTTCTCAGCTCTGCAGCAGACTCCTCTCCTCTGGTTTCACTCCTCCTCCTTCCTGCCCTTATCCCTGCAATTACAATGGTTCAAAGACCCATTTTGGCACTGGACTTGGAGACCTCTGTTACAGCAGAGCTCTTGAGCTTGTCCCCCTGGCCACCCTGGGCTTGGGAACCCTCTGCCCCTGTTTCCTCCAGCCTGTCTTTCTGCAGAGCTTCAAGATCTATAAGCATCCAGCTGCTGCAGGATCCCTGCTCAGCTGCCTGAGGGATCCTGCTCTCAAATCAATGTGACCCCATATGCATTCAGGTCTCCCGGCCCCTTAATTTCTCCTGGCTCCCTGGGCCAGCAAAGTCCAGTGTTTATTACTCCTCTCCCAGAACGATGCTCTGTCTCCAATGCTTTGCTGACTGATCTGCTTTTTCCCTTCAGTTTTGTTTTTCCTTTCTTCCTGTGATGGGTTACAAAGCTGTGAAAAGCCCTTGGAAAGGGAGATGAGTCAGAAGAGGTTCACAGGGGGAAGAAGACAAGCTCCCAGCCTTGAATTCAGGTTCACTGCCTGCGTCACTGTTATTAAAAATAGATGAATGGCAGTGCTCTTTGTATTGGAGGAGCGGCAGAGGAGATGTAATATCCCGGGCTGCTGAGCAGATGCAAGTCACTCAGTAGCATCTTTTGCTCTTTGATGAATTCTGTTTTCTTGGCTCTGACTTGTGGGATTTAATTTGCTTTCCATAAAAAATTGTTTTAATGTTTCAACCTTGGGGGAGGGTAGGGAATGACTCACCTTGGATTAGCTCTTCTGCTCCAGTCAGTTGGCCACCAGCTCCCTTGAGAACTAAAATTCCCTGCAAGTGCCAAGTCCTCTCCCTTTGAGAGCAGCCCCTCTCTCCATCCCTCAGCAAAGCACTTCTGAAGGGTGAAAGGGCAGCTGCCTGGAGGTGACATGTTGGACCACCTACCCCCAGCCCAACTCTGTTCGTGCCCAGCCCTCCTCAGAAAGCAGGATGGCAAGGTGACACAGGGCAAGCTGGGATCCACTGAGCTCCCCGTGCTCTGTGGCAAAGGGCAGAGGACAGAAAGGGTGAAGCACAAGAAATGAGATGATTTACAGGAGCTCGGAGCCCAGGTGAACCACCTCACATACCCACAGCTGCCATCCCTCGGCCCAGGGCTTCTGCTGCTGCGACAACTCACCTCTGTGCGAAAGAGGGGATGGCTCTTCAGATTGCGTGAGGCCACGCTGGGGTGATGCTGGCAGTGGCACCAAAGCTGTGCTGCTGCTCTGCTCGCTCAGTGGATGCTCAACCCATGTCATACCCTGGACTGGGGAACACAGCCCAAGCACTGAGCTTACACATCTCTGCCAGGGCCATGTCCCTCCCTCCTGCCTATGCCCTTACTTCCCCTCAGCCCTTTTGCTGCCACTATTTTCCACTCACTTGTTTTCTATTATCTTCTTCTTCCTATTAAATTAACATAATCAACATTAACATCTCTGGCCTGCTCCGTGCTTTGGCTGCCAGCCAGAAATGAAAGGACAGGAGCTAAATAAAGCCACTGGAGGAGAGAGCATGACACTGGCAGCAGTCGATGCCCTGTTTTTCGAGCACAAAACTTTCTTTCAGAAGTTATTCTAAGTGCTCAATTCTCACTGCTACCCAGACCTGGCTGGTCTACGTGCTCCAAGGGTGTTTTCAGACCTCCTCTGAACAGTCCCGGGCAACTCCCCCCTGAGCAATTCACAGCCCCTATACAGCTCACGCGGGTGTTGGGGGCTGCTGCCTGTTGGCTGAGGGTAATATTTTTGCTCACTCCACGAGAAAGTGGCTGTGCGCCAGCCAGCGGGCTCTTAAAGCGCCCTCGGTTTTCCTCCCTTCTCCAGGGCGGGAAAGCATCAGTGTCACTGCAAAGACTTGTCACACCAATGCAGTCACTTTTTTTTTTTGCTTCCAGCTGCCCCTTCTGTGCTACGGGGAGCTGAAGGTGTCTCATTAGTGTGTTAATCATAACCCTAATGACTGCAGAGATCAGCTAAAGTAATAGCAGTGACCTGCAGGGGGGCTCATCTCCCCAGGTTTATTGTGCTGCTCACAAACCCCTTGGGGAGTGCCAGCCCACTGCTTTCCTTGTTCCCCAGCTGTTGAAGATCCTCCGTGCCATGTCTACAGACTTAATTAAAGCAGAGGGACTGGTAACCTTGACGACTGAGAGCTGCTATCTATAAGCCAGCTGAGATGGATATTATTTTGGCATCTCCAAAGAGAGACGAGAGACGTGAGTCAGGATCTTGCAGGCCTCAGTCACACTCATGAACCAGCAGCACCAACATCCCCCAGAGCTCATGTCCCTCCCGGGGATGAGGTGCCAGGTGGGTGGACATGCCCTGGTCCCTCAGTAATGCGATTTGGTGGGCTCTGAGGTGCTGGGTCTGTGGTGTGCACTGCGGCACCAAGAGCCCAAACCTGCCTGGTGCAAAGGAGCCTTTGCTCTGCAGGCAGCCCTGCGGTGTCTGGGGGCAGCTGAAGACTCTTAGAACTTAACAAAAAGTTATATATATGCTTTTTTAAAATTCCCCTTAGAACTGGGAAGTCTGTATAAAGCCATTTACTTCTGTCTTAACAGGATACCAGAAAATGGAACATCTAGTTTTGGTGGTGGCAAGTAACAAGTAGCTAGAAACACACTTCCAATGAGGGGCTGAGGGTTTGGGTTTTTTTTTAAAGACCCAGTAAAATACACAATCAGTTTTGCATCAGATCAACCTTGTCCTCTTCTACTTGCATCTTGAACTGAGGGCAGGAGCTACCAAGGAGCCCCACATTGAAGAAGGAAGACAAGACCTCTCGGGGAACAAAAATACCCATTTCCACCTTCCTCCTCTGTCCTGTGGTAATGCAGACACAGGTATCAGGATGCAGAAGGGGACCCACAGTCCCACCTCTACCAAAGCAGCCCAAGGGTGGGGCAGCAAGGACCACTCTATGAGCTGGGGCCCTCAGATGCCTCCGAGGCCCCATGTTTTTTGCCCCTTACAGGTGAAGGGCACCTTCCCAGATCAGAAGAGCTCCAAACCTTCCTGTTGTTCCTGTGAGAGCTGATGGGGCAGGAGAGAAGTCTCACTCCAGCTGCACCACATGCAGCTGGGCTCAGGGAGGAAGCGTTTTTTGCAAGGGGGTTTTTTGTCCTTCTGGAGAACAGCTTGGGTCCAGAGTTTCTGGCCACGCCCAGAAACAGGGTTTCTCCTACAGAAATGCTGACCAGAAGAGAGCAGTGAGGCTTTCTGGAAGACGGCTGCTGGCTCAGCCCTCATAATGCCTGTATGGGGCTGGCCAGTCCCCAGGATGATGAGAGGGATGTGGGGCCAGGGGATGCCCCATAGGCTGCAGGATGCCCTGAGAGATCACCCATGGCATCTTGAGCACCTGGCTCAGCCCTGGCCAGGGCAGCATCCAGGAGTGCTTGGAGCAGCTCTGCACCTGGCTGTGCCCACAGACCTGGGTACCCTGAAACAGTGCAGGGGCCCCAGGGCAATGCCCCATGTTGGGCTTGGCCGCTGTCCGCATCCCCATATGGGGCAGACGTGGGGCTGTCGGGCTCAACTGGGGCTGGCAGAGGCTATGTGGGACCAGATTGGGGGATGGTGAGGGCCTGGACCATGGTCACTTGGGCCAGCGTGGGGTAGCAGGATGGTGCAGGACTGGACGGGGGATACCCGGGACGGGAAAGGAGGGAAGGAAATTCCCGGCCCGAACCAGAGGTAACTGGTCCGAGGATGCCAGGGCTGGTGTGGGACTAGACCAAGAATGCCCTGTGCTAAGCGGGGGTGCCAGGGACCAGCCGGCGATGCTGGGACCGTGCCGCACCGG
>NW_010412526.1:190869-194969 GCF_000710305.1 Buceros rhinoceros silvestris | reverse complement strand
ATGATGATTCTGTGATTCTGATTCTGTGACTGTAATATCTTCAGGGTAAGACTGCAGCTTGTGACAGTCACGAGTACTTTACAATACAAACCTAATGCATTGCCCATATATGCCATATTCTATTAGTAGAGGTGGTGTCACCCTTTGTGCGACATGCTCGCCCCCTTGACAAGGGCTGGGGCCAGTTGCCATGGGGACAGAGTCAGGAGAGTAGCTGTCACCTTTAGCCAGCCCTTGGCCCTGCTACCAAAGCTGCTTGTGAGGAACTCAGTCACGAGTGTCGCTGCTGTGTGACTGCTTCTGTGCTAGGGGCTGCTGCGACTGCTTTCGACTCATCCTTTGCAGAGGAAACGATGTGCTGATATCAGGCTGAGAGTGAACCTTTCCAACCTCGGCAGCTGTGACCTGGATAATACACTGCCATGAGGTGTAGGTCCAGGATCCCAGCTTGTGAAACGCTGAGGTGGATGAGGAGCAGGGAATGCTCTTCTGTGTTGTTGCTGGGAGAAGCTCCTTTGGTTTCCTTCGGGTTTCTGTTATGTTTAAGCCATTTACAATAGTGCATGTGGCAGTGCCTTGCTGCAACGTGAGCACATCCACTGCACGTAAAATAGTCAGCATCTCTCCCCAAGAGGTTTTACAAACCCTCTGATGGAGATGATTGGAGTACTGTGCTCTGTTCAAACGGGTGGCATTGTAACGTTGGCTTGCTGGTGGAAACCTAACCTTTGGGTCTGGGCAGTGGGAGGAAGTGTTGATTTCCCTTCAGTAAAGAGGAGAAAAGCCTGAAAGGTGCCTTCTGCACAAACAGTGGCCTTAGGCAGGGCTGCAATTGCCTGGGCTGAGTTAAACAACTTCAGAATCTTAATGGCCAGGACACCTCCTTTCCCCCCTGCTCTACCCTGACCCTTCTAGCTCTAACAGGAATCTCACCTCTGCTCAAACCATACCCTAAGTCCGTGATGCCTTGTCCAGTTCTGACTTAGCACCCCAAGAATTTACTTGGGATCGAAATGTGTTCTGCCTGCCACCAAAAATACTTTTTTTTTTTTTTTTCTTCTTCTGGCTGCTTGCAAAGTGTGTGTAACTCCTCTGAGGGCTTTTCTGTGAGAAGGGACAGCTGGTGAAGAACAATGGTGACTGATTGATCAATCCTCACGGTACTGAAAGGCATCTGTCTTGTACTGGGCACCCCGCAGTGTGCATTTTTCAGAGGGATGCTGGTGGAAGATGTCTGCAGCATCGCCTGTCTCCTCAGCCTGACTCCTCTGTAGGTCCTGTAAAAAACCTGGAGAAGAAATACTGTAAAAAAAATTAATAGTGAGAGGTGCACTTGCCCCTTCTGCACCCATGTGGTGATGAATCGCTGAGGCCCTGGTTTTCCAGAGTTTTGGTCACAGAATCACCTGGTTGAAGAGACCTCTATGATCGAGTCGAGCTGTTCCCCCTGCACTGCCAGGGTCCCCAAACCATGTCCCTCAGCACCACATCCACATGTCTGTTAAACCCCTCAAGGGAAGGGGACTCCACCACCTCCCTGGGCAGACTCATCCGGTGCTTCCCAATGTCTTCTGTAAAGTAATTTTTCCTCATATTCAACCTAAACCTCCCCTGGTACAACTTGAGGTTGCTTCCTCTTGTCCTTCTCACATGGGAGAAAAGACTGACCTCCACCTCACTACAACCTCCCTTCAGGTGGTTGTAGAGAGCAATAAGGTCTCCCCTGAGCCTGCTCTTCTCCAGACTAAACACCCCCAGCTCCCTCAGCTGCTCCTCATCAGACAAGCTCTCCAGACCCTTCACCAGCCTTGTTGCCCTTCTCTCAAGCCTCTCCACCACCTCAATGTCTTTCTTGTAGTGAGGGGCCCAAAACTGGACACAGTACTCAAGGTGTGGCCTTACCAGCAACGAGTACAGGGGGATAATCACTGCCCTGCTCCTGCTGGTCACACTGTTGCTGGCACAAGCCAGGATGCTGTTGGCCACCTGAGCACACTGCTGGCTCATATTCATCTGGCTGTTGACCAGCACCCCCAGGTCCTTTTCTGCTGGGCAGTTTCCAGCCACTCTTCCCCAATCCTGTAACGCTGCAGGGGGTTGTGGTGGCCCAAGTGCAGGACCCGGCACTTGGTCTTGTTGAACTTCACACTATTGACCTCGACCCATGGATCCAGCCTGTCCAGATCCCTCTGTGGAGCCTCTTGACCTTCAGGCAGATCAACACACCCACCAGCTTGGTGTCATCTGCAGACTTACTGAGGGTGCACTCAGCTGCCTCATCCAGATAAAGATGTTGAAGAGGACAGGCTCCCATACCGAACCCCGGGGGACGCCACTGGTGACCAGCTGCCAACTGGATGTAATAGAGTTAGTGTCTACTTAAGCAGCTGTACCTGACAAAGAGACAGTTAAACCAGTAACTTAAATGGTTTTTGCTCCCAGACTGGTTTCAGCCCAACTCAACCAAAGTTTAGACCGGTTATTTGGACCGAAATAGTTTGGGAGGTGCGCTTGTGCACCTGAGCTGGCAGATCAGAGGGGTAGGTATCATCTAGTGAGAAAACAGTGTCGAGGAGCAAACCCAGATGCAGCTAAAGGATGTTAAGGACAACATCCAGCTGGGGACATACACTGCTTTCAGACTTTGCTGGAGGGAAGGGCATAAAGCCCTATTTCTAGGAAACTCCTAACAGGAGAAAGGGTGGCCGAGAATGGTCTTCCTGGCTGCTGCAGCCCACCCTTCCTCTCTTGTTTCCTCGTGTCCACCTCCTCCGAGGCGTGAACGGCCCCAGGCAGCGCAGCAGTGTGTTCCTGCTGCTGCTGCAATTCACCTGGGCACGCGATGAATGCAGGCAGCTTTCGCCGGCAGCGATCGAATGGTGCTGCTTACCAACCAAAGGGGAGGCAGCAGCATAAGGTACCATCCTGCAGCTGCAGAGATGGCCGTTCCCTGTGCTCCAAAGTGACAGTAGAGGACAGTTTGTCTCAGTGGCTATTAGCTCCTCTTACCTTGGTAAGAACCTCCAAAGTTTGTTAACGTCATGGGTGTCTCTAATGGGTGGGTTGAAAGTTTCCTCCTTGGTCTCCAAATAAGAGAACTGTATTTAAAAAGGACGCTGTCCCCATTCCCTCCATTTTGCTTTGGTACAAGCAGAGTGTGAGAGTGGAGAGCATGATCCAACAAGCATTTCTTTGGAAGCCTCACCTACTGCATGGCATCCACGTAGTGCCCGCTCCCATGTGCTTCATGTGAGGGCAATCAGCACACGTGCATGGCAATTAGTGCTGCAAATGAAGCTGACATGGGTGTATCCTGCCTCTTTAATCACTTGCTTTCCTCCTCTGCCAAAAGGGCAACCAAGCAGTCTCAAAGGAACCTGCTGCCTTCTGATATTTATTTTGCTTCAGGCTCGCCTTGGCTTTCTGCCTCTTTCTTCTGCTGCCTAGCCTGGCCCACCTACCTGCTCCCGCGACCGGTGCTGCAGAGGGAACGGTACCTATTTCTAGCTCATCAGGCCGTGACTTGCCCGGTGTGCTGCAGTTGGGCCTCGCACACCTCCAGCGCCATCTCTCCCTGATACGCTTCGGCACTCTTGGGTTCTGACCTCTTTTGAGCAGAACACTGGGCTGGGTTATGACAAATTGTCTTGCCGGTGGCATCGCCTGACGAAAGAATGTGCTGCTGGGAAACTGCGGAGCAAGTCTCCTGTTATCCATCTTTTTGAGTTAGGTGTCATGGTGGCGGGGGCCTTAGAAAAACCTGTGATATCCAGAGTTTCTCTGTAAGCAGAGGTGACTCTCCGAAGGGTGTGTATGCTGAAGTACAGATGGAAAGTGTATAAACGCCGTGTATATGTAGTTATGTGATGTGATTCTTGAGCAGAGCATTAACTGTTCCAAAAGATTCTTAACATAAGACTGGATAGGAAAGGTCTGGCAAAACTAACTTTCCAGTGAATACTCAATGATGGTAGTAAAAGTTAAAATACTAGAAGAGAGCGTACAAGTCACTGACGTTAAGAGGAGGGCATGGAGGTGTAGGTGGGGCATGTTGATTTAATCACGAGGTTCTGGTACAGGCGTCCTTGTATGGCATTCCT
>NW_010412526.1:188906-190777 GCF_000710305.1 Buceros rhinoceros silvestris | reverse complement strand
GTCCTTGGATTGCATTCCTGGTGGCAGCAGAGCACCCACCCATCGCGGTTTGTCTTCGGAGGGCCTGGCGAGTGACGTCTTTACAGGGTCTCCTAATGTGTCTCTTAACAGGAAGCTGGTGGTTCATGAAATGGGTTTTTGAGGAGGAAGCTGGTTTTGTCCTGGGGCAGGGTTGCTCTGGACAGGAGTGTGGGGTAACCAGCTTTACTCTGAGCAGGTGCTGTGGCAAGAAGTTGTTGTTCAGCATTAGTCTCTGCAAATGAGAATTGGCCTTAGAGAACTGCTCCACTGAAGATGGTACACTGGGTTAACGGAGTTCCTTTGGGAGCCTGTTTCTTACACACCACCAAGTACTGAGACAGTTCAAACGCGGGTCAGTTTTACGTAGAGTTTGCACAGAGCAACGTTCAAGCTGTTGCTTTCTAGGTAATGTGGCTCAAGTGCCGCTGTGCTGAGGAGATGGTGAAGCTTTGACTCAGCTGCTGTTAACACTCCAGAGTTCCCTGTCTTTCTTGTGCTGAGGTCCTGCGTTGTTACACCGCCCAATGTTTCGGTAACATAAGTGTGCATCAGGCCGTGATGGTGTGTCGTCGGGACCACTGGCTCGTGTGATTTACAGAGGTGGGCAGGGTTCACGAAGGGTGTGCGAGCCTCATTGCTGCGGCTGCCTTCAAATCCAGCCCCAACGTCCCTGAAAAGCGCTTGGTGGCTTTTGGGAGGAGCCCAAGGCAGACAGAAGCCGTGTGTGGAGGGACTAATCCAGCCCCAACATCCCTGAAAAGCGCTTGGTGGCTTTTGGGAGGAGCCCAAGGCAGACAGAAGCCGTGTGTGGAGGGACTGTACATCCTTGTGCGTGAAGTGATGAACATACGGAACAGATCGTGGTTGAGGGGGTCTTGGGGAGCGGACTATGAATGTGCTGAAAACAATCTTGGAGGAGCACATGTGTCTGGTGGTTTTTTTTCCAAACAGTTGTGTTCATGGACGTTCCCTTGCTGTGAATGTTGGAGGCTGTGTTCTAGCCCTTTGCAGTGAGCGTGTGCATGGTCAAAGGTGTTGTTTGGTTGATCAGCCTCTTGAGCCGTCAGAATCCCACTTCACGCTGAGGCGCTTGAGGAGCGTGCTGAGGACAGTGGTCTGATCCTGCTGGAGGAGCGTGCACGGAGTGCCTCTGTCTTGAGCGCGGTGAGGCCGTGGAGCTGGCTGAAGGTGGGTTTGGTGTGTTGCCGTGCAGCATCCCATGCTTGTCACAGTGAACCTGTGGGACTGCTGCTTTGATCCATCAGCCTCGTAGGACAAGGGGAGTGGTTGTGGCTTCTTGATGTCCTTAGCTTTCCAGACTCAGTGCGGAGGGAGAGAAGGAGAGTTCTGAGGAAGGAGTGAAACCTTCTTCTTGCATGGTCTTGGCTTGTTTAGCCTGTGGAAGTAAGTTCCCAAAGCCGCTCTCTCCTGTAGTGCCTAGGCAGTCAACCTCAAACACCGCCAGGCATCGGAAGGCTCCCAAGTGGGTCTTCTGGGTTTAGGCATCTAAAATCTTCCTAAAGAGCATTTTTCACTGACTAAGTGGTGTGGCTGCCTCCTCTTGCCCCTCGTCACTTCTACAGAAGAAATAAGCAGCTGGTGGGCTTCTGTGTTTCCTACCGCTCGGTCGCTGGATGTCGCTGCCCTTGAATAGGCGCGAGCTGCCTGACCAACCTTGCGTACCACAGCGCGCCGATGACTTCTGTGATCAGCCGTGGGAGCTGGCGTGGCAGGGCAGAGGGCATTCGCACAGCGCCTGCGGCTGAACTCGGAGCAGCAGACTCTGCTAGGAATGACAGAAAATCCGTTAGCCTCAGAGGCCAGGGGTTCATTAAAGGGTTGCATTTAAG
>NW_010412526.1:185354-188685 GCF_000710305.1 Buceros rhinoceros silvestris | reverse complement strand
GACTTTGAACTTGAACTCTGGGAGAGCAAAAGGGAACGGATTACTACTGGAAGCGCTTGTGCGTTGGCCTCAGGAGGAGGGGTATGGTCTGTGCTCCGCAGGTGAAGGGCAAGCCCTTAGGGATGCTCATGGCTGGGCTACAGCTTCCCTGTTGAATTCTCTGCTTGCAGGCCGGCCTGCCTGCCTGGTTTCGCATGTTCTGCACCCTCTTCTGTGCCATCCGTGGCAAGAGAAGATGGTGGCAGGTCACTGCTGAGAAGAAATGGGGCATTACATGACGTGGTGGAGGTGGGTCTGTGGGACCCTGAGGAGAGTCAAACTAAAAATGGGCCATGAAGGAGAGCATGTGTGTGTGGAGTCAGCAAGCACTGTGTGTGAGCTGGAAGAGGTTGGTGGGGCTGTATGGAGGTGCTAGGGGCAGCAGACTGAAGAGAAACCAGGAAGATCAGCAGGATGGTGCGTGGAGCTGAGGAGAGGCAACTGTAATGCACTGCTTGGGACTGTTGTTTTTTCAGAGTAAACTTGTTTCTGTCCTTTGAAGGCAAGGATTGCTTTAGATCTGGACCAGTGGTACAACACAGACCAGGTCAACCAATTCTTTAACCTCCTTTTCTCCCCTGAGCAGAGGAAAACCTCGCAAAGAGGTGCTACTTAAAGTGGATTTGTGAAGTGTGAGCTGGTGCCTGCCGAGCCGAGTCTCATAAGCCAGCTGAGGCAGAGTCTGGCAGTGTGCTGCCTAGTATGTGATGATGCAAAAGGATGGGACATCAGAACGGCCCAGGGATGGCCAAGTCCTGCTGCCGCCTTGGGAGGGGGTAGTGGGCGTATGACAGCAGGCTGAGCAGGTAATGATTGCTCAAAATGGTCTGAAGGAGGCTTCAGAGAGGAGGGTGGAGGGAGGGGAGAACAGGGGGCCGGATGGAAGCAGCAAAGTCAGGCTGGTACCCTGAAGATGAGGCCCAGAGTGACTGACAATGGATCCTGCGCTGGGAATGGTGTTATTAATGCTATATTATTTCAGCTTCCTGGCATGCACGTGCTTCTCCTCTTCTTCACGTGTGATTTCTCTGTAACAAACAGCTCTCAGCTGGGACTGACAATGGAAAAATTGTGGGAAACTTTCCCCAAACAACTCGGTGGTAGGGCTACCTCCTGTTTTGTTCTTGAGCTCTTCTGTTTTAGAGGAACCACCTGCTGTGTCACTGTAAACACAGCAGACTGCTAGAAGCTCTGTTCTCCCGAGGGTCGGCATCCATCTAACGCTAACTGCTGACAGGCTCCTGTGCCCCATCTTTGTGTGGCTGCCACCCCCTCTTCTTCCAGGCTCCCCGCCTGTGGAATGGGGCACAGTTGGCTTTGCAGATCCCAGGATTCCTGCAGCGTGGTGGCAGTGCCCTCTGGCACCCGCACAATTGCCAGAAGAGGCAGACCCGTGAATGTGCGAAGCCGGTGTGTCGCTTCAGCCGCTCCCCAGCTGCTGGGTGTTAGCAGGGCTCTGCGAGCGAGTCGGGCTCAGCAGCTGAGCGTGCGCGCTTCAGTTGCTCTTTGCAGGATGTTTTACAGCATCTGGTCATGTCAGGAAACCTTCAGCAGGCCAAGCAGAGCACTCTGCAGAATCCTCTTCCCTCTGCCTGCCTTGCCGGTGGCAAAGGTCAGCAGGGAAGTGAAGAAGTTTTGTTTGGAGGGCATGGAATCTTGTGGGATAAGCAAATCACGACTGGGGTGTCGTGTGGCTTTGCACAGGATAGGCTTCATGCAGCTTTCTTCTCCTGCTTCTATTGAAGCCGTGATGTACCTCTTGAGGCTTCTGCCAGGAGGAAGGGGTGGAGGCTGCCAGGGTTAGATGGAGAGAGAGAGAGACGCTGAGGATAAAGGAGTGACAGCTTAGCTCGTTAAGATGGGGAACTCCAGGGGGGTTTCTGGAGGAAGCGTTGATAGGACATGTGCTGTACCAGCTGCAATCTCTCCTCAGCAGAGGAGACATCTCCTGGCCTGGTTTAGTGCACACAACGAACTGCATAGCCTGGCACAGCCGCCAAAAGAAGCGTTTGCTGGGGCAGCACAATACTTTTGCAGCATATGGAGACCCAAATCTGGGAACTGGCTGGATTTGACTTGCCTGGGGAAGGAGGAAGAGGACAGTTGCAGGTGCTACAGGGGAAGGCAGGATGTGTAACGTGCTCATTATGCTCGTGCATGGGTGCACCATGAGTGAAACCGGCCAGGACACAGCTCTTGAGGTGGTTCTTTCTGGTTTAATGAATCTAATGAATGGGGTCTGACCTGAAGCACATCACAGTGAAAGGAGAGTGAGCAGGTAACGCTTCTGCTGTGAACAGACAGGCCAGATCACAGGGCTTGAGAGGGACCGCATCCTGACACACATCTTTAATTGAATCTCCAGTCTCTAGCAACTCGATGCAGTTTATCAATCTCATCTTTGTTAAACTGGTGAGGAAATTAATGTGTGTTTGTAGAGACCACACCACAAGGAATATGAGGAGCAACTAGTTAATGTTTAGCAGAGTTCTCCTGAAGTTGAGGAGTGGTATACAAGTGCTGTGCTGACTGTGTCCAGATTACTCTTGGAAGAAAAAAGCTGTTTTGAAGAGTGCTTTGTTTTAAAGATCTCCTTTGCCCTTAAAATAGAGCCACGCGTTCATCCGTTGCCCAACTGATGACATACAGAATGACAAAAGCAGAGGTGTATGCCCCTGAAGAGGGGTGTGTGTCAGGTGAATGGAGCCAGCAGAAAGCCAAGCTAAAGGGCACGCAGAGCCAAGAGACCCAGATGGCAGAATGCCCCGAAGGAAACCTTCAACAAGGGCAATTCATTTGCAGTCAAACAGTCCTTTTTCCTTTCCTGCCCGGCTATATTTACCTTTGAAATGTGTGCACATCTCATGGCAATGGCCTTTCTAGCTCAAGTGTTCTTCAAAATGGCAGAAAGGAAGATTCTGTGCTTTGTGTTTGGGGCTGTGAGGCTTGGACTACAAGTAAAACATTTCTGTAGTGGGATACTTGTCTGTAGTCCGTGAGGCGTTGCTAAAATCTAGTCCTGATGGCATCATGGTGGTTTGGGCTGTGATTTCGACCTGCCTAAGGAGGAGATGCCCCAATTCCAGGTCTGGATCTGTGCAAACAAGAGAGACCTCAAATTTGTCAGGTAATCCCCACACATCCTGGCTTTTTCAGTGCGCTGAAACATCGTTACAGCTGTGAATCCTTTTGCACCCAGAAATCCCGCAGAAACCAAAGGAAACATCCTACCCAGGGGATGTGCAGAGTCGTGTGAGCGACATGACCTACAGAGACCAGCCCTCCAATCCTG
>NW_010412526.1:180190-185261 GCF_000710305.1 Buceros rhinoceros silvestris | reverse complement strand
AGCGCTGTCCGGTAGCATCCAAAGTGAGTCTCTGGCTTCTGGGCGGCACTCCCAGCGGCGTGCTGTGTCATGCTTGCGAGGAGGTTTCCTGCATCGATGGTGTGCTACCAACAGCCACCAGCTCCTGACTGAGTTAAACCCAGGCATGATGGGGGCAGACTGGTAGCTGTGATTTGCAGGGCTCCATTGGAATAGAAGGCCTGTTGTCTATCAACACACTGTCCAGGCAGCACAATAGGGCAAGGTAAGCACTGGAAAATCAAGGTCAAAGAGCTGACAATACCGTATTGTACTGCGTGGCCCTGAGCGAGTGGTTTACGTGCCTTGCTTCTGCTGTCGCGAGCGAAGCCAGAACGTGTTTGCTTCTAGAAAAAGTGCTTTACGGTCCGTGGGTGGAGAGCATTCATCTGAGTGTGAAGTATTTCTGCTGTACAAAGAATGAGCCTCACTTGCCATAGTTTCCCATTCCCAGACCTCGTTTTCAGGGAGATCAGATGCGCTGGTTCCTTTTGAAGATGGAAAGCTCTTTGTAGGTGTTCTGTATTTCATTCATCGCGATCCATCTGGAAATGCGTTTTGGAACAATCCGTTTTGTTTGTGGCTTTGGCTGGGTTTGCATTCTCTGAATAGGAGAGTGTGGTTTGGGCTTAATATGGGATATATATGGTCGCCTTGGCTTGGTTCTAGCGCAGGATGGGAAGGACTGAGAGGAATTTTCTTTAGGTCTGTGAAGCAGAACATTAGGTACCTAGGAGCAGAGGCTGGACTTGGTTGCAAGTGGTGTAATTCGGTGGTCTCAGGCAGCAAAAAAAAAAAAAGGGAAAAAAGCAGAGTGCCTTTCTTGAGGAGGATCCCAGCAAATAAAACTGATTCATAGTGGAGAATCGGTTACTGATTCAGGTGGCTCCTTAGAAGTGGTCTCTCCTGACTGGTATTGGTACAGTGGATTGTCAGCTCTGAGGGCATCGTTTTCTTGCTCTCGCTAGACCATGACCTCTCTCCGAGTTCCAGAGCTGTTCCCTGGGCTGCCAGCCTGTATGGAAATGGCATGTGTGCCTGCCAGGTGAGCCAGCACCTTCTCTTCCAAGGCATCGTGGTGCCTAGAAGAATTGCAAGAATTTAAGCCTGTTAAGCCACAAACTCTCTTAGAAGTTGTTTTTTTTTTTCTCTTTAGCGGGACAGGACCAGATATTATAATTAACCTCTCCCCCTACCTCCCAGCTAGCTTTCCGTTGAGCGTCTGCATTTTTAGATTCCGTCTGTCTGCGGTCCAGCCCCAAGACAGTTAATTTTAATAAATAAATAATGATAAAAATAGTCTCTGAGGACTTGGCAGGCAGCGGGCTGGGGAATCTGGGCAAGCTGCCAGCAGCTCTTCCACTGGAAATCTAAAGTTAACTCAGGCTATGGTGCTCGCATCGGTCTGGTCAGATGATTTCGTTGAAAAGTGCCTTTCCCTTCCCTTCCCCTCCTTGGATGGTACCCTGTGCCTGCTGTCCTCCGGCGTGGGCTCCAGGGCTTCACTGTGCACCGGGGGACTCAGCCCAGCGGTGTGGGGAAGCACCCGGTCGGAGACAAAAGACAGCTGCATCAACGCTCCCCTGAGCAAAGGTTGGGGCATCAACTTGGGCAAAAAATTTTTAAGTGCCAAAACCACAGAAAAGTTTTAGCTTTAGCAAGTGGGTCAGCCACGAGGTGCAGGGGTGGAGGACACCATTCTCTGTGAGTTCTGTCGTTTGCAGCGCTAACTGCTCAGTCTGCTCTGGTTTTTCAGCCAGTGCTACGTGGGCTCCGTTTGAATGCCCAGAAGGATCTCATCGTGATGTGATGTCCCACCCCAATCTCCAAGTACATCTTAGTGTAGGAGCTGTCACACTGCGGGCCTTAATGTTCCTGTTTCCTATCGTGTCCTATATTCACAGCATATGGTTCCAGGAGCTGAAAGAAATCCCTGAGTCCAAGGCAGGCGGATACCACTACAAAGAATAGCTAGAAAATTACGTACCCAGGAAAATACATGCCCTCTGGAGAGAAACAGCCTGCCAGCAGGTGGGAAGGTTTAGCCTCAAAGAGTTGAGATTTCCCCTTTGAGGAGAAGGGAAGGGGCCCTGAAGAGCGAAGCTGCCTGGGCTTATCTGCACACAGCGATCAGCACAGTTCCTGCAGCATCGTGCTGCCGCAGCTCACCTGGTGTTACTGGGCAATGCTGCGCCAAGACACTTCGTTCTTTCCAGTGAGTTAATAGTTAAGGACCGCAGTGACTGCTGAACTTCGTAGTTCACCGACTTCAGAGGGTCTGAGATGATGCTGATAACAGGTACTTGCATTTAGCGTACCTGTGTTCCTGCACAGCTGGAACAAAATGAAAGGCAAACAGCCTACTGTTGTGTAGGTGTGGGAAGAAGGGTTGGGTGGATTTTTATACCCAAAATAAGGTAGCTCTAGAAGCAGGAATCATAGGGGCAGTTTTGCTGATCCAGTGAACTCTATCCAGTCCACAAGGGCTTTAAAGAAAATAGCTGTATGCCAGGAAGGGATGGAGAGGAACTGCCGCCAGGTCGGCACGCAGGGCGGTGACTGTGAGATCAGCGGGCTCTCCAGCAGAAGACAAAGCGGGCGCGGTAATTACATCTTGGCAAAAAAATGTAATTAGGAAAGCAAGGCCGTTGCTCGGCTGGCTGAGCACCTCTCCCTCACCGTGTATCCCAGCCTGTTTGGATGGTGCTCCGTAGAGATTCCCGAGGAGCAGCCCCCGCGCGAGTTATCTCTTCAGGCATTTGCAAACAGACAAACATGGAACAGCTTGTCCTGACTTCAGCCCCCTCTGCCTCAGGGAGGCACGGCCTGCAGCTCGCAGCAGCGATGAAGGGCCGGTTAACCCCTGGGATAACCCAGCAGAACCAATGGCATGCTCCGTGGTCCCTCGCTGTTTGAAGAACAGCGGTGGTCAGCAGTTTCAGCTGCCATCCTCACCAAGCTGGGTCATTGCTGCAGAGGAACCGACTTCATAGCCTTGGCAAAGGCTTTTCAGCTGCCACCACCGGCAGCTGCCTGCGCTTCTGCTGACAGACCCCACCTTGTGTTCCAGATGGACTTGCCACCGCTCCCTCTGTTGAGTCTGTCCGCTTTTTGCCTTGCTTCTCTGCTGTTTTTACGACCCCCTTGTCCAAGAGACTGGTCCATTCCTTCAGCCCCTGTCTCTCTGCCAAGCTCTTGCTGCATACAGGAAGAACGGAGGGTCTGTCTGTGCTGGGTCCATCTCTATTTTGGGTTTTGGTTTTTTTTTTTTGGCTGCTTTGGCTTCTGGTAGCTCTGGCTCCGTCCCTGTAAGCAGATGTTTTTGGTTAGTGGTCATCACTTTCTCGACTTCCGCTGTCAGTCTTCCCCGGTTCTTTCCTGTCCCCATGTGTCTTCCTGACGTCCCTGGTCACCACCTCTTTGCATTATTTGATCTGCCTCTCCTGACAGCTGGAAGACAGGTAGAGGTCGCAGGAGCAGAGAAGACACTGGAGGCTTTATCTGAGTAGCTGTGGATTACAGACTGGGAGGAGGAGCCGTGCCTTACGATGGACAGGGGTGTGGGATGGGATGTGGCTCTTGTGCTGGCTGTCCCTAAGTGTGGCTTTACGTTGGGTGCATCATCGCTCGGGGATCCCTATCTGTAAAAGGGGGAAAAACTTTTTTTCCTGAGTCCTGCTGGTGTTTGGGAAAAGAGTCCCTGTGATCTTACGGTACCCTGCCAGCAGTGGTGATGGTCCTGGCCAGCTTGGAAGAGTGTGAAGAGCGTAAAATGTTGGCATCTTGTAAGAGGCGGCCAGGCGGCTGCAGCAGTGGGGTAGGAACCGGCACACCTGGTCTGCAGTGAAGACACAGCGTGGTCCTGGTGAAATAATACCAGGGAGTCCGTGAGAGTCTCTGAACTGGTGCTTGACAGCTGCAGTTAAAGCTGTTTGCCTTTCATTAACGTGTTTGGCTTTTGCAGGTCCTGTGAAAGGTAGAAGGGTGTGTCTGGAGAGCAGCGGTTTTAGATATGGGGCAACGTTCAAGTGTGTAAAAATGAAAGTGGCTCTTAAAAATACTGACGTTGAGGTGAACAAAAAATGTTCTTGCTGCTGCTTTCTCTGTGTCAAATTTATGTCTGTTTTGTATTCGACTCGACTGCTTTTACTTCAAAATTTTCCAGTTTTTGTGCTCTGCTGAATATGTCCTTCTTCAGTTAATCTTCCCACTGCGGCAGTAGTCGTGAGCTCCGCGCTTCCTTGGACTGTGCCGCGCGATGTTTCTGTCTCATGCCAGGGCTCTTACTTGAATACCTGAAGTAGGGTTAGGGTTAGCTTTTTTGGAGAAATGAGGTGGATTTGGATAACCTAACCCTGACTGCCTGGTAATTTCCTCTGATATTTTTTTGATGAGCATTGTCAGTGTTTTGTGAAGTCTCTGTACCTTCCTCTCCATCGATTTGCTTCACACAGAGCAAGGAGGGAAACTGGGTGAGGCTCTTCTGTGCACAGCCGTGACACAGACTGAGTTCCTAACATCCTTCCGCTTGATCTTCCATTCTCCCGCTTTATTTTCCATGTTTGTATTTCAAGAACAATATTGTCTGATTTGAGACGCCATTAGTTTGCCCTAAAGTGTAAATGAATTGAAAACTTTTCTCAGAGCCTCCACTGAGAGGTGGAGTGGCAGGTCTCCCACATGTTCTTTGAGTTTAATTTCTTTAGTGCTGGTGACTTACAGCCAGTTACCGTTCTGCTGTCCGGCGTTTGTGTATCGGCACCAACCACGTCATTGCATCTAACGGTTGGTGGCAACGATCCTCCAAAGAGGAGAAGGAGAACAGAATTTTAGCTGGCAGCATTCCACTGCTCTCGGTGAAATTTTGTGTTGTATTTATCAGTGTGAATATTATATATTCATGTGGTACATTTATTTATACATGTCTTCTATTTAATATATACATGTTGTTATATTTATTATCTGTTATCAGTGACCTTTGTTACAGCGATAGACACACACACCAGGAAATAAATAATGACCGGTTTGATCAGCCTGCCAAAAGAATGGGTGG